>NC_079213.1:34363189-34424506 GCF_029633865.1 Lampris incognitus | reverse complement strand
TTAACCTGGACGCACAGCAAGGACTAATTTACATAACCACTCAAGTGTTTTCCATTTCCATCTCCTCTGCTCTAATCCAAAATCTACTCTGGCACTGACATGCACGCACACTCACGCATATACGCACTCACGCAACCCAACGGACGCCCAGCTCTCACACGCAAATCGGCATGCACACGCACGTGCTCATGGTCTATATCTCCCAGCCTAGACTCAGGCTGCTGTTAGTGGGATGTGAACGCGTCACTGCTGTATTCCGGGGTGAGGGATGAAGAGTGCGGTGGATAGCAGGTGATTTGCGGGTTGCATGCAGTGCAGGCCTATTAAGCTGGTTCAGTGGTGCTGTGATAAGCCACAATGGTCACGTTCCAATCAAATTCATCAAGACTGGATTAGTATCCTGTCTCGAAGTGTGGGCATAGATGGACTCCTGCGTGGATGGCATGGTGAGAGGGGGGGTGACATTACCGTGTCCATTTCATGGGCCTGGGAGGAAGAAATGAACCAACGAAGCGAGTGTCCTCATGCTGGACCACGGGGTCGTCGTGGGGGTCGTGAGTCCTATGCTGAACGTGCGAGGCTCTGCTCATTGACACGCATGCGCATGAACCACGGTCACACGCACTACAGCTGATAGCTCTACTGCACACGTAATATCGGTGGCAACACATTTCTAACAAGTAGAATAATACAGCATCCTCACGCACATAGTCTCTGCTATGACTTTTTGCTTTCAAAGAAAAAATAAAATCAATTGTAAAACTATTGGCTTCACACAGGCAATAAATATTGCCTAGTTTTTGTGCAATAAATGAATCAAACTAGTCAACAACTTTCGATCTTTAAAAGTTAAAATCGTCATTTCAGTGATTCAGTCTCCATTTAGCGCATTGCGCAATATTGGGGCATGAGACCACAGCGCCCCGCGTATGGCAGATTTATCATAGCGCCTTGTGGTAAAAGATGGGAATTGCAATAAGCGCCAATAGAGGCTCATTGGGGCAGAAATGAGTCTGCCCTACTCCGTACTCTGCAACCCTCTACCGTTTTCTGGAGTTAGTCCGCAGGTTTAGACTACTGCAGCATTGTTGCACCTGCTGTGTCGAACAGTGTAGAGTTTATTTTAAGCGACTACAATGACAAGACAAGACAAGTAGTGATTAAGCAGCTTGGCCCTGATAGACCAGACGTTAACATTAATCAGCAAACAAAGGACAAAGAGAAAACCTACAAGAGGACATTTTCACAAACATAAAACTAATACAAATAAATAAAATCACTGCCCAAGAGAGTGAACACCAGCATGACTGGTTGAACTGCCGGTCTGCATGGGCTAGCGGTCAGCTTAGCCTGCCCCGCTTCCGGTTCCTGTCAGGATTCCGCCTCTCCGGAGTGAGCTGAGGTTTTTATATTCTGGTGATGTAGACCTTCTCTCGCTATGCTCCCTGGATACCAGTGTGTGAGTGTGGAGCGGGGTTAACCCCCGAGGAGTGCTTAAAAGAAAGAAACCTGCTGCGGAACCACATCTCCCAGAAGACCCCGCCATCACCTAATTAAAGTCTGCTTCAGAAGGGCGGGCTATGCCGGCGACGCTTTGTTCACAGTTCTCCGGTAATCTTTACTCGCAAAGTTAATTAGATTATTAACTGCATCATTCTGGCACGCACCTCCCTTCGCCCTGACGCCCAGCAGCCCGTCAGAGAGGCCCGAGCACCAGTCTGGCGGGCCGATCTGAAGCAGAAGCTAGCAGACTGTTTGGCAGGGAGACTGGAGGACCGAAGGACATGAGAATCAGAATCAGAAACGCTTTATTTGTCGTTTCATTTCATGCACTTACACACAGGAAATGAAACGAAACATCAATTCCCAGCCCACAGCAGTGCAACACAAAGAACTACAAGAACACACATATCCATACTAAATAGAATATAGATAAATCACTGTCCAGGAGAACAAACGCAGCCAGGATGACTGTCGGAAGTGCCGGTCGCATGGGCTAGCAGTTAGCTTAGCCTGCCCCGCTCCCGCGTCCTGTCAGACCGCCCTCGGTGTTTCGTATTCAGGCACAGCTCCGGTCAGGGCCGTGGTCCCTGGGCCCACAGGACGCAGCAGAATAATCTCCCTCAGCCAATCCAGCAGCAGCTCTCCGAGCCAGACACCTTTGACACACCTCCCCACACTCCACACGACCACACTAAAAACAGTCAAGGCTAGGCGAGGCCGCCGCCACACCGCCTTCGGTGTTATCAGAACTGCCGGTCTGCATGGGCTAGCAGTTAGCTTAGCCTGCCCCGCTTCCGCGTCCTGTCAGACCGCCCTTCTTCGGGCACAGCACCAAGCAGGACCGTGGTCCCTGAGCCCATAGGACGCAGCAGACCAAGCTCTCCCAGCCCATCCAGCACCAGCTCTCCCAGCCATCAAACAAAGACACAGTCGTGGACAAAGACACTATATGGACGGTACTGGGTGAGGCCGCCGTCTAACGTGAATTTGCGCCGCCATCTTCCCACACCGGAAGTGGAAAGATCAAATCTGATTCGCGCTGAACGCATCGTGCACGCACACCCACACATACAGACTCCCACAGATAGAAGAAAAGCAGCTACAAGCCCGTTTGCCACTAGCTCCTACTAAGCCAGTCTGCAACAATATGCAGAGGAGCTGTTTGCACATGCAAAGGAAAACAGCTCCCAGCTATGTGGAGAGTGTCCTTGTTGTACTGCACCGGTACTTACTGCACACACACACACACACAATTACAGACTATTTCCCATTGTGGAAAGGCTGTTAGCCTACATTTACTTTCTTTTCCTCTTGATCGCCCGTGTTTATTTGCAGTGTCTGCGCGAGCTTCCTCGGGATGAAGATGGATCGTCCAATCTGAAAGCTGAGAAAAACACGCACAGGTTCATAGATCAGAAGCGTTTTCTGGGGGGGGGGTGCAGCAGCGTTGGCTCGTATGGGCCGGTGTGTGTGTTTGTTTAGTTGTTAAAGAGATCGTGTTATTGTGTTATTGCTTGCATTAATCAAAGTCCTCTGGAGCGCAGCTATGTGATAAAGCAAACGTATTTTTCTTTTCATGCAAACCCGGTAAAAGAGAATATCTGTGCATGCAAATGAGGTTAAAGGTCAGACATGACAATGCACTGCAGATTTAAAGATATGCAGAAAAATGTGTGTGCGTACACACGTGCACTCGCACACTTACACCATATTGAATCAATACTGGAAAAAAAAACCGGCTAAACTAACCCGTGGCGTGCATCCACACTTATGCAAGTACACAAAGACACACACTCGGTATCATCCATTCCCGTCTTAAATTACTTTCACAGAGATCCACATCTTGCATATTGAATCGTTATTGGTACATTCACAGCTGAACACACACACACACACACACACACACACACACACACACACACACACACACACACACACACACACACACACACACACACACACACAAAACAAGCGTTAAGACATAATAACTGGCTTGCAGTGTGTACACAGTCACTGGGTTTATTCATTACTGTGTAACTGTCTGCAAGGTAAAGGGCACTATGGATTTATTATTTAGGAAACTGCTGTAGGATGGAGGAGTATGTGGGGGGGGTATGGAGGCGGGGATGTATGGAGGTGGGGGTGGGGTGTATGGAGGTGTGGGGGGGGGGGTTAGTGTAAGCAGGAGCAAGACAGATATAAAAGACAATCCAGCCTTTGGGAGCAATGAGCTCCGTTATTTTCTCGGTCGCAGTGCAGGATGATCCGCGGTGAGAGATGGGAGAGTCGGGGGAAGTCAGAAACGAGAGAAGAAGAGAGAAGAAGGGGCAATCAGGGGTGTGCTGGGGAAGGGGTGCTGAGGGAGGGGCAATCAGAGGTGTGCTGGAGCGGAGAGAAAGGGAGACACGTACCGTGTGGAACCCTTTCATCTATCTCAATCTCCCGGAGAGGAAACGAGGCAGGGCAGCAAGAGACTGGTGAAGAGAGAAAGCCGGAGCTCTCCTTTAAAGGCTGTAGCGGCAAGGAACCGACACACACACACACACACACACACACACACACACACACACACACACACACACACACACACACACACACACACACACACACACACACACACACACACACACACACACACTCTTCTTCCATATGCGGTGTACTGAGATAGACAGAGCGCGCGCAAATCAAAATCCTCCTGACGGTCTCGTGCCACGATTCATCCTGAACGCATCACTTGTTGAACCTGGAACCAGGAACTATTTGTTGTCGTCCCCCCCCCCCCCCATGCCCACAGCAGTGCGACGCAAAAGACAGAAAGCACACGTCCGAAATTTCCCTAAAACGACGCCGCCAAAGACGCACAAAAAGAGAGAGAACAAAGCAAAATAAACCACAAACAGTCAACAACACAGCCCAAGACCTCCACTGTCCAGACTACGAACGCCCGCCAGGACGACTGTCGGGACTAGCAGTTAGCTTAGCCTGCCCTGCTTCCGCGTCCTGTCAGACCGCCCTCGGCGTTTCCTCCTCTGGCGCAGCTCTGGGCAGGGCCGTGGTCCCTGCGCCCACAGGACGCAGCAGACCAGGCTCCCCCAGCCGATCCAGCACCAGCTCTCCCAGCCAGGCACCTTCGACACACCTCCCCGCACTCCACACGACGACACTAAAACACAGTCAAGGCCAGGCGAGGCCGCCGCCAGACCGGCTTCGGTGTTATCACAACTGCCGGTCTGCATGGGCTAGCAGTTAGCTTAGCCTGCCCCGCTTCCGCGTCCTGTCAGACCGCCCTCGGTGTTACCTCTTCAGGCATAGCTCCGATCAGGGCCGTGGTCCCTGGGCCCAATGGGGCCAAGCAGACCAAGGTCTCCCAGCCATCAAACGATGACAAAACAAACTTAGACGCAGGCGTGGAAAAAGACACCGCATGGACGGTACTGGGTGAGGCCGCCGCAAATGTGAATTTGCGCCGCCATCTTCCCACACCGGAAGCAAAAAAACCAAAAAGCCTGATTGAAGCCTTGGTTGTACGTAGTCTGTGTGTTGTCCAGTACACAGTGCTGATGATGGACCCGGCCTGTAGAGCCCCTCTCTCCTGCTGCGTAGAGGCCTGCCAGGGACTCACACAGGGGACATTGTACCACATCTCTGCAGTCAAGGCCACAGCTTTCCACTACAGCGCCACATAAATTGCCTCGGCTGCTCGTGGGAGAGGAAGGAGAGCAGTAAATGAGAGGGGAGACGGCAGGTGAGGGAATACACCAACCCCCATTTGCTGGGTTGTGTTCTGCAGAAAGGCCTGGCGTGAGAGCTGGCGTGGGAGCACGGGTAACACGGCAGTGGGAACTGACCGTCCCAATGAAGTGTGCCGACCCTGCCTCTCAAGGCTGCAGGATGTGGTCTGTAACTGGTGCTGGTTTTCACACCCGTGCTCCATCGGTGTCTGTTCTGTTTTTAACTGAAAAACAAAGCGTTGAGGTTTTAAGTGGTGCCGGGTTTAAATCCACCTCCATTACGCTTGAGAGGAGCGACGTGGGACTGTATAAAACCGACTTTATCTCTCCACACTCAAACTCGTCTCGCCTTTATTACCATTTTCGCCTCCTTCTTCACGGGCTTTCTCTGATTCTCTCTCTCCCACGTGTGCATGTACACACACACATTGCCCGATTACCCATGCATACTAATGCGCTCACACTCACGCGTGGCCTCCTCCAGGGGGTCCCAGCGGGTAACTGAAGGTTTCCTCAGGACGTTTCAGGAGGACGTGGTGGGAATACAGAGAGGTTACTGATGATTTTTTTCATTGTATTCCTAAAGCAGCAGTGTCTTGCTTTCAGCCAGCGGGGGGGGGGGTGCAGAAGGAGGCCTTTTAAGACCCTTTGTTTAAGACGCAGGTGTCCCACCTACTGATTGCACAGCTCACAAATTAGCTGTAGTGGCAAAGAAAGTGTGTGGGTGAGGGGGGGGGTGAGGCTTGTCTCAGTGTTTTAAGAGACTTTCGGCTGAGCCGGAGGGTAAGAGTGAAGGTTGAGATGGTTGATGAATGGAAGGATGAGGAGCGATGAAGAGCGGAAGCAAGGGAGAGAGAGAGAGAGAGAGAGAGAGAGAGAGAGAGAGAGAGAGAGAGAGAGAGAGAGAGAGAGAGAGAGAGAGAGAGAGAGAGAGAGAGAGAGAGAGAGAGAGAGAGAGAGAGAAAAAACAAGAACGGGGCGCAGCACGATGCCAACGAGAGAACCTGAGACGTTATTCCGCGAGGAAAAGGCGATGATTAGTTGTGCACACACATGTCCCTCTCATCCAACTCCGTCAACATTCGAGTCCATGTTTTTTAGCACTGAAACGACCGAGATTTCACTCCTACCTAAAACGACCACGGACGGTCAAAATGACCGCCGGTTTTTAAACTCTATATTCTGTCAAGATAAATACCCAATTGAGATATGAATACATTACATATATTAGCATGTCTGTCAGGAAACGACTGACACCAAAATTAACATTTTAGCCACTTTAATACTATTTTTAAATAATTTAAAATGGCCGCTGTCCAACGCCTGTAACCACTGCAACGCGTCGGTGGTAGTCATGGTGCGTCTGTAACGGCGTCTGTAACCAGACATGTTGGACATAATCAAAATTCAAGTTTAGACTATTTCTCTCCACTGGAGGACGCTAGTATGTTTCTAGGACAGAGCAACAAACTTCACGTAGGAAATGACGCGACAACACACGTAATAAATACTGACATGACGCGCACGATCACGCGCAAATTACGAGCCGTTATTTCGACCGCTCATGGTCGTTTAGGTAGATCTTATCGTAGCTTTTTTTTGTGCAATTGATCTAAAACTCATTTTAAATGCAAATATATGCAATTTTAGGAGCGTTCAGGGAGCGGTAGGCCTGGATCTTTTCTTTTTTTTCACAAAATTATTAAATTTTGAAAATCCAGAAGGGTTATAATGATCTTCTTGGTCGTATCCTTTGTCCTCACTTTCTAACCCAGACAAAGCAGAAAACATCCTACATCTTCAAAAGCTCGGCAGTGGCAGAACTCGTATTCTCGTGTGCAGACGGTCGGAGTTCATTCAGGGTGATGCAATAAAGCCTGGCACGAGCCACACGACTCCATGGGGCTGCTGGTGGACGAACGCGTCACGCTGAAGGACTGCGCCTCGCTGGTCTCCCCGTCCAGCAGCAGGTCCGGTTTAACAACTACAAACTGCTGCAGGCGACACGTTATAGGACTGCACGCTTCACACTTCCAGGCAGCCGATCGAAATGTAACACAACAGCATACAAAAGGAACACCGGGCAAGAGTGCAAAACAACAAACTAGTACTGCTGCTGCAGCTGCAGCTTGTGTTGTTGTTTGTGCCAACCAAAAAAGAAGAGAATCTATTTATACTCGTAGTATATATATGTGTGTGTGTGTGTGTGTGTGTGTGTGTGTGTGTGTGTGTGTGTGTGTGTGTGTGTGTGTGTGTGTGCATGCGTATATATATAGTAACGTCCACGCTTGAACGTGTTGGATCCTTTAGTGGAATGGTTAACGTTGTCGCCCGCTGTGCGAGAGACCCGGGTTCGCGTCCCGGTCTAATTGAAATGGAATGGTGAGACCATGATGTCATCGGAAGCGCGTGCGCCCAGAGGCGTGAGGGAGATTATATGCTGAAGCGCGGGGACGCGCTTCCCGAAAGAGGCGGACTTGAGGTGGATCCTTTAGTCGACTGGTTAACGTAGACACCCGTGGTGCGAGAGACCTGGGTTCGCGTCCCGGCTACGGCGATTCCCAGATTGCACCCCGAATTCGCTACTATATATATATATTGTAACTTGCATGGATAAGTAGACTCGTTGGTCCCTGACTAACAGGTAGGACCCTTTAGTCGACTGGTTAACGTTGTCGCTTGCGGAGTGGGAGATATGGATCCGCATCCCGGTTGTGGCGACGGTTCGCGGACCGCCTCCTGAATTTGCTACTATATATATATCAACCCCTATATGAACATTTGTTGATATTCCGCTCCTCAATAGTCGCGGACTCAACACCATTGACGGTTTCGGAAAAAAAACGCTATATATATTCTTTTATTTTTGACCGGCACTGCTTTTCACTGTGCAACATGTTTTATGAGAACAATGGAGGTGAATCTACCAGTATTTCACTTCTGCTTTAGAGTTCATCAGCTGTTGACTGTCACAGACACAAACAGACACACAGAGATACAGAGACACTCACAAACACTTACAAACACAGCGCCCCTGACAGGAGGGTTAGGGGGTGGCCAGACAGAGGATGATGGAATGGGTGCATTTTGTCTATGGATCACAGGGTATCTATCCAGCCTGTGACAGGAAGACTGTTTCCAGCTTCCGCCTCCGTGAGATCGATAAGTGCAGTTTATTCTTTTACTCTCTCTCCTCTTTTATCCGCTCTGGCCTCCCCATGTGTCCTGCTGATTTCATTATTCTCTGTGCTTACTTCTCTTATCGCTAGATTCGCTGAGTTTCTCCTCCATGTTGGATGACCAAAACAGGCCACGCCCACTCATCCAACTGGGTGTTGAACATACAACAGATAATGTGACGTATACAATAGATAATGTGACGTATACAACAGATAATGTGACGTATACTACGGTCTATCAAAAGTCCAAATGGTTTCAGTTTTTAACGTACGTGAAAATGCGGATCAATTGCCTCTGAAATGACGGACCTCCATCCATCCTGAATGGGTCGTTCCTAATCACGTGACTTTTTCATTGACAACGAACAGCTCCGCCATGTTGGAGGACAGCTAGACCTTAGCAACCACTGTCTACACTGAAGTTCTCATTGTCTATACGTGTTCACAAGAACGAAACTTTAAGCGAAAATCGGACAAACGTACGGGAACAAAGCATCGTAGTTGTGATCCACTCCTCGAACAACAGCGAGAGAAACACTTCGAACAACAGGGGGCGCACTTGAGCCGTTGTCCTCCAACATGGCGGATGGGTTGCCGTCACTTGATATATGACGTCATATGAGAATAGCCCATACGTTGGCTCAATCTGTGCGCGCGCGTTTGTGTGTGTGTGTGGGGGGGGGGGTTATAGGTGGAGTTCAAAGGTCATTTCGACAAAGCACTAGCAGATAAGCTGGGGAAATACATCAGCCGTGTCGTTTTTATGTTCGCTCTCATGGTCTCAGCGCTGCGTCGTGATGGTTTTCCATCTAAACTCCGCTTTGGTTCATGAAGGAGGGAGGAAGAACGGGCTGCTCATTTACACCCGAGTAAAACTGGGACCGGATCCCTGAAACGGCTCCTTTTTTATGGTACGAAAAGCGGCGGCTGACCTCGGGGCTGATTTGTTGCTATCCCAGTGTCAGGGACACACGCGCTAGCATCCCAATTAGCAGCATCAGAGACCGGCTGCGGAGCGGTGGACTTCAGGAGCAGGTCTGTGGGAAGGAGGGGGGGAGGAAGGGAGGGAGGGGAGGAGCTGTTTGTGGGGTGGATTTATTGTATTGTTCTACAGGCTTAGACTGAACCGGGCAGCTCCGCTTTCTTCTCCATTCTCCTCTCTATCCTCCTCCTCCTCCTCCTCCTCCTCCTTTAGCCCTCTCTCCATCACTTCTCCGCTTCAGCCGTTAGGAATGCGGTAAGAAGATTAAACAAAAGTCCGGATGATGCACCACTAGACGGCTTAATGTAAAATAAAAACCCTGGCGTGTTTTGTTTCTTGTTTTTATTTTTTTTAGGATGTTTGTTTTCCCAAATCCTGCCATTATATCAGGCTGTGCCAACGTTGCTAAACCCCTCTGATACCCTCCTCTTCATCCTTGAGATTTTGCCTCCGTACCACCCTTGCCATGAAATACTAACCACTTTATATTAGGCTATAAAGTCAACAAGAAATACTGCAAATGGGGTTTGTGTACGTGTTCCCTCCCTTCTAACAATTTGGCTGTTTCTTTTTTTCTGATTTGCAGTACATCATATTTTGTTTTACATTTCTCACGGATTACCCCGCAAACTGTCTACTGATCTCTCACTACATGTCATCATTTCTGCAAGTTTTAAATCTTTTGCCACCCTTGTGTCACTTTCTGGGAAACTTGCCTGGAGAGACGTGTTTGATTTTAGCAGTCGGCGACGGCAGGAGGCGCTGCAGCTGCAGGCTGGGTGAAGTCAGCTACACCAGATCCTCCTGAGACAGACCTCCGCCCACTGCCTGACACCGGGCTGTCCCGGCGATTTGTCATTTGATGCTGACATGCTGATGGACAGCACACACTATTTGACCTTGATGATGTGATGAAGAGGAGGAGGAGAACACACATGCACCCGAACATATAGTCACACAAACACAAACTGACAGCTTCCTCTGCGCAGACACACGCACACGGCGCCGTGGTTGGACAGCTGAAAGGCTCCCCGCAGTGCGCATCTTATTTCGACCCAAGAAGAAGAAGAGTACGTTTTATAAGATATGAGGAAACTGTAACGTCACGGCCTCTTTCTTAAGTTCCTGTCCTCAAGTGTTTCCCCGCCGCCTTGATTACCCTCACCTGTGTCTAATTACTCACCTGCCCCTGACTTTGCCATTGGTCTACCCGGTATATATGTGCCTCCTCATGTTCCCCAATACTTGGCCAGTCTGTCTTTGCATATGATCTTTGGCTTCTGCACACAATTCGGTTCCAACCCAGTCGCACGGACTTTAATCTATCAGATCGTGATACCATCACGATTATGACCTGATTTACGTGATGTGGTCACGATCTGATAGAACCCTAACCCTAACCTCATTAGTCGGCGAGTCGTGACCACATCACGTAAATCAGGTCATAATCGTGATGGTATCACGATCTGATAGATTAACGAAAGTCCGTGCGACTGGGTAGTTCGGTTCCCAGTCCAAGAGAGGGTTAATGTACCCTCTGTTCTGGCTTTTATTCGCCGGTGTTGCCGCACCTGGAACCGGGCCCGACAGGTGCTTCTCAAGAGTTCGACTAGTTGCAAGAAGACGGCGGACCACCGCCGAACTCCCGCTCCGTCCTATCGAGTCGGTCAGAGTGTGGCTGTCAATCCAGGACCTCCCTCTACATGTGGAGTCCCGTAACTTTGCTCCTCGTTCTGTGGGTCCCTTTCCCATCTCGAAGGTGATTAATCCTGTGGCTGTGAGACTCAAGCTCCGCGGGTCTGTGGATTCACCTAACCTTTGATGTGGCTCGTATCAAACCGGTCAAGGAGAGTGCCCCCCCCCCCCGGTTCATCGATGGAGGTCTGGTTTACACCGTTAGACAACTGTTGGTCCAGCGCCACGGCCGTGGACGCCGCTACCTGGTTGATTGGGAGGGTTGTGGTCCTGAAGGGCGGTCTTGGGTATCGGCCAGTAACATCGTGGATCCTGACCTCATCCGTGACGTACACCAACGTAAACCTGACGAGCCGTCGGGGGCAAAGAGTGTAACGTCACGGCCTCTTTAAGTTCCTGTCCTCGGGTGTTTACCGCCTCCTTGATTGCCCTCACCTGCCCCTGAGTTCGTCATTGGTCTACCATACCTCCTGTCACGCCGGGAGCAGGAGTCCAGGACCCAAATGCAGACCGCGGAGACAGGCATGGGCTGTAGCAATGCTTTAATGAACCAATAGCCCCTAAGCCCACCGAATCCCTGCAGGATGAGCTCAGCTCTTCTTCGTATCTACCAGCAGATCAGCCACAGAGGAACTGACCCATCACAGGAGATTAGACTCAAAACGGTTTGGTGTTATTTTAAGCTTAAGATGCTTTAGTGTTGATGCTGTACATAACCTTTCCACTGAGATATTGTTTACTGTGTCTGGAAGTGTTCACTAATTTAATGTAACATTTGACACATCGGTTTGACAATATGAGGCTATAGGTTTGTGTGGTGCATTTACAAAGTTTTGACATCATACCAAACAAAACTTGCGCTATGCATTTGGCCTGAACATGTACTGAATCTGATGCTCAAACTGGGTTTTCAGCATATAGTTGACTCGTTTGGCCATATCGGTTCATAACTTCAGCGGTGCCTTTAACCCCTTGATCTGCTGGTGCTGGGTCTGCTTCTAGACTTGCATGAAAGTGACGCTGACTTGAGTTCACCGGTAAAGTTTGATACGAGGTTTCAACCCAGCACCTGTCCCAGGTAGTTTAATGTTATCTAGTCCCTCTCTTGGATCTATTTGTACGGAAAGTCATTGGTGCACATCTGGCTCTGATGCTTTATTTTCATACAGATGTCTATACAGCTTCTTTTTTACTTGTTTGTGCAGGCATCTTTTTGGCAGGAAATGCATAAGACGTTACAGACAAGGGTATTGGTGCATTGGTGCAATATTGTAGCGAATTAGGGGGCAGCCCGGAAACCGTCGCCACAGCCGGGACGCGAACCCGTGTCTCCCACACCACAAGCGACAACGTTAACCAGTCGACTAAAGGGTCCGACCCGTTAGCCAAGGGCTAGCCAGTCTCGTCATCCGTGGTCGTTACTCTAACTTAGGAAAGAGGAGCGATAGGCACGGTAAGGGAGGCTCGACACGAGACGTGAAGCATTCCACTACTGTAGAGGACTGGAAGATATTGGGTTATAGAAAAGGACCCCTCTGCTTTTCATATTCCTTTCTTAATGTATGGTTATTTACGTAGCAGATTCGTTTTCACTATGCACTGATGAGATCTGCACATTGAATCTAGTTTAGCTGCCACTACATTTAGTCCTGTAGATGGCGGACTAAGCCCACAAATGGAAGGGTTCTGGTTCGGTAGGTGGGAGTTGGGAGATTCTGCACGTCTGGCTGCATGTGTCGGACTCGGGTTCGTGAACTGAAACTCATCATTCACAGTTTATACAGTGCGTAGACTCCTTCAGAAGGGAATGCGGAAGCTGCTTGGTGAGGCGAGTCGTGGTAAAGATGTTGTTCAGCATGCTAACGGTGTCAGCATGCTGACGGTGTCACTCAAGTGTGGCAGGAAGTTAGCCATCGCGTGGCGGAAGGGTGCCGCTGTAGTTTAAGTGGTAGAGATGGGCTGCTGGGTGTTCTGGGGGCATCATTTTGAGTTCTACATGGCTGGCTGGGCTCGGTGGCCGGCGCGGGGTGTCACGTGGCCAGGAGAGGCGCAGCATGCATTGCGTGAATTTTGGTCGCGTTTGGCTCATTATGAGACGCATACAAAGCATAAGGTTACGAATTGTGTATGTGGTTAATTTATAATGCGTTTCTGTTTAATTAACAGGCATGATAAAAGAGAGAGTGGCTACTAATGTATAGAACGGTGTATTTCCACTGCGTTTGGGTTTGATGGTTTAGGATTATTTGATTGGTGGACCATTCTCCTGGATACTGGCCTATAGTGTTTGATTTGACCGGTTTAATTAAAGACGGGACATTCTGTTTTTTTGCTCAGGTGCCACTTCCCTTTTGAGACCGGTAACACTACCAAAAGTTAACATAACCATCCGACAAAGAGTCGGGGCAACCCGGGGACTATAACTCCTGTGAGCCAATCAGAGAAAGGGGGGGGTTGAGAGCAGGGCAGGAACAGAAATGGCACATCAGAGAAAGGGGAACAGGTTAACAAAGCAGGGGCAGGAACAGAAATGGCGAAACCGGTGGGCCTTCAAAATAAAACGGGAAATAAAAACACAGCACGATGCCTCCTCCAGGGGCGTAACCACGGATGGGCCTGGCCTGTCACAGGCCCACCCATTTCAAGCCCAGGCCCACCCAATCACGCTGGCTTACAAGCACGTAGGCCGGCCCCTTTTGCGTACGTAGAACTGCAAAATCTGAGCGCACATACCATCACGCTCTGTATTTTTCACTGCTGCTAACTAGCCAATAGCTAACAGTTAGCCATAACTTATGGAATGACGAAACAAAGTTCAATCTTCCGCTTTTTTAAAAAGCCACGGATGGAGGAAGAGGAAAGCACACCTGCTCCAGCACCGACTGAGCCGCCCAATGAGAGTGAGATACCGCCGGAGACAACGACAGAGGAGGCTACAGCTTCTCCGTTGCAGGCAGCTTCTCCTTCCCCCTTTGACGACGGTGAGACGATTCCCTTGACCATGCCACCGTCAGATTTGTCTGCTGTGGATGAGCCACCCACGCAGCCTAAATTAGTGTTCCCCGCAACCAACATTTCAGGAAAATTACGTTCTTTTTCCCATAAGTGGTATGAAGAATTTAAGTGGCTTGAATACAGCTCAGCAAGGAACGCTGATTTCTGTAAAATGTGTAGGCATTTCCCCGAGCCCCATATGGAAAACACGTTTTTTCAAAGCGGGTTTGTAGATTGGAAGCACCTCCGCCAGGCATGCTCGAAACATCAGGCTAGCAAACCCCATTGTATTGCACTTGGTAAATTTGAGGGTTCGGAATGGACCGTTTTCATTCAGGCACTGCGTCGTAAAGTGGAGAGGGGTCAGTGTTACCCATCCCTCATTGAAGTGCTGAACAGCTGCAACTCTGACGTTTTCCCAAACATTAACAGACTGTTAAGGGCAATGATCACCATTCCCCTGACTTCATGTACTGTTGAAAGAATCTTCTCCACTACAGGCCGTATCAAAACATGTCTAAGATCTTCCATGCTAACTGCACGCCTCAACAATCGATCCCTGTTGTCCTTTGAAAGGGAACTTACTGACTCTTTGGACTATGATGAAATAATCTCGATCTTCAACGCTCGCCCTCGGCGTCTACACATTGCGCTGTAAAACGTGTACTATAGGCCTATAGCTTACATGTTGTATCATGATCTTTTAGACCGAGTCGGGCTGTTTTCCTCAGTGATGTTTAAATGGTTGTGCAGAGCCTGGCGAGAATGACTGGCGTGGTATTTGTTTAAGTGGGTTTTTATTAAAGTTTTAGAATGTTTCTTGGTCACGTACTAAAAACCTGTGTTATGTGTTTACTGATGCAATGTGTTCGAATTTGCGTCTTGTTTGAAGGATTATTGATGGAACATTTTGGCCCACCCATTTTCACTCAGGCCCACCTACAAAAATATTCCTGGTTACGCCACTGGCCCCCTCATGTCCCCTGTTACTTCGCCAGTTCGTCTCTGCACCTCCGTGGCAAAGCGGTCCGGTTCTTTACCTGTCGTGGGTTCCCGAGTCATGTTCCGACTTGTTGCTGGAAGAACAGGAACGAATGCAGACAGGGGAAAGGTGCTAAGAGAAAGCAAGACTTGAATGAAAACGGTTTACTCTCAGAACTGGGTCGCTAACAGAAGTCTCGTTTCTTCTCACCCCACACTGAGCCGGGGAAATGTGTACTGAGGGAAACTGGGAAGAGGTGAGCAGGGCAGGAACAGAAATGGCAATTCAATCTGTTTTGCTGTATTTTTCGTGCTTACTTCATGAGTTATAAAACCTTTATAGGTGGCTTGACATAGAGCCTCATGAACGACCTGTCACTACATGCACCTGGACCCATTTACTTTGCTGACACCAACAAACTACACATACGAACCAATACAAACATGAATACGCGCACACGCTTGCTAGTAGTCCTTCGAGTCCGATGAGGACATCCCTCCTCATTCACGATGTGTTTCTGACTGTAGTCCTCATCCTCGAGTTTTACTGCATCTTGGGCATTTGAATGAGTTAGTGGGGGTAGGCATGGTTATGTCTCCTTAGTCTTTTTAGTTTTTATCAAATTCCTCTCAATTTCCAGCTGTTCTACACCTCTGTGGTAGATCTCCCGCCAGTTCGAACAGCTGATGGCAGCTTGCTCCAGTTTCTAGGGGTCGCTATAACACTTCTTCAGCGATGCTTTTAGCTGGTCTTTGTATCCTTCTGGCGATGCAGGACTTAACGTGGCAGGCGTTCTTGGGGTACCTGGCATGCCCAAGCCAGCGCGGTTGGTCTTCAGTGACCGTGTCTTCTATGTTCTTCCAGTTTGTCCTAGCAAGAACCTCGGCATGGGGGAAAACGGTCACGCCACTGGCCCCCCATGATTCGCTGAAGACCCATTATGTGGGACTGCTCCAGAAAACTTATGTAACCCAAACTTCACAGCTGTACAGGAGGGCTGTGATACAGATGGCTTTGAAAGTGGCAATTTTGGTGTGGAGGTGTTTCTGCAAGACCTTACGTCGAAGTTTGCTGAAGGCTACAGAAGCTTGTTTGAGTCTATTTTTGAATTTTGTGATCAGCGTTGCAGCCCTCGGAAAGGACGCTGCCCAGGTATTTGGAAGATGGTGCAGCTGAGTGTTGGTGTTCTGTAGTGAAGGCAGGCAGAGTGGGTGGACGGCTGGACTTCCATTGGCATAACACCTCAGTCTTGGTGGTGTTGACTGATGGACCCAGCCTGCTGTAAGCATTTGCAACTGCGGCAAGGATGGTTTGCAGGTCTTCTGGTGTAAGTTAAAGAGCGCAGTCATCAGCATACTGCAGTTCAAGGACCTGCACTGCTGACGACTTGGTGGTTGCCTGGAACCTTCGAAGGTTGCGAAGTTTCCATCTAGCCTAAACTCTATTGTGATCCCGCTACTGCCGTCCAGATTTTTAAGAAAAAATACACACACCCACACACCCCCCCCCACACACACACAAACATATGGCTAGACATATGTAATACCCGTGGAACAGGGGAAGAAATGAATACAGGACAGCTGCTGGCTCTTCATCAACTGCATTAATGACGAGAGCCCCCAGCGTGCCCTCTAGTCACCTCTCCTCAGACATGAGCAATTGAAAACTGATTCAGTCCTAACTAATCGACTTCAGTGTGAACATATTTCACCCGATTACACAAACAAGAATAGTCCCCACAGGAGTATAAGGTTGCACATCTACATCAAACTGGATGTGCACCACTGAGACACACACGTGTGTACTTATAGGGGGGTAGACGCGAAGAAATGACAAGCAACGTCCCTGGATGAGTGTGAAATTGCATGTCTACGTCAAAATGAGCGTTCACGCAAATCCCTGCTTTTCCAGTCCTCTTAGCTCTTGAAGCCGTGGCCATACATGGCCAGGTTTCCCTGGGAACTAGGAACTATCCTTACTGTAAACCGCCACCCCGACACTGACAGAAATAGCCAACACACAATAAACCAACCGTCAGGCGCGGAGTGATGAGGAGCAAGATGGTGATGATGATAAAGATCTGAATACTTAGGAAGGCTTGAGATGGAGTGGTTGGTACGTAGGGTCTAGATTTCTTAATGGCGATAGGGAGGAAGACGGCTCCGTGTCGGATCTCAGCAGCGTCTGTGCGCTAGAAAACACTTGACGGAACACCAAGAGACGTTTATGTTCCATGCGCAAATACGCGCACACACACAGGCTGAAAGTTTAATCAGCCCCAGCTGAAGCCACGTCTCTGCCTGTGTGCTGAGAGCAATATATTTTATTCATTGGCTGACAGGAAGGCGGCTTTATTTGTGAATTCATTGAGGTTTAAGTATAATTAGTTTCAGACATTCTGCCTGGCTTGTAGCTTTTTTTCTTCTTTTTTTTTTTGCTTTTTAGAGAGACAGACCCATTATGAACATAGCCAGAACTGGAACATGGCACAAACGAGCCTCTACTTTAAATCTGCTTTTTCACTGCGGTTCCTCCTCCATCTACAGTAAAGTGAGGAAAACAAACCTAAGAAGATGGAAAAAAAGGTAAGACGGCTGCTGCCAAGGAGGCAGCAAGCCCTGAAAGGGCTTATTTAAGCGTGTGTAAATTTGTGTAAGACATGGGGGGGCGGGGGGACTAGCTGGTCGGTTTGTTTCTGGGTCACGTTTTCCATCACGGGCCCTTTAGCGGCCCGTCACGTGGTGCTACCGGAGAACACAACGTTACGCCACCTCCGACACACACCTGCAACACACTCCTGATGGAAACGAGTCTGGCTGGATGAGCAGAACAGGAGGGGGGATGAGCAGAACAGGAGGGTGGATGGAGGGTGGCAGGATTGTGTTGCACAGATTCGTCCTGACACTTCACGTCTTCTTCTGCGACTTTTTCCTCTCTCTCCTCACATGTTGTGAGATGAATTATAAATTGTATTTACCCGTTGGCCAAGAGTGTAGCGTGGTGCCTTCGCTTCCTTTTACTCTGTGTGCACGTGTGCGTGCGTGCGTGCGTGCGTGCGTGTGCGTTTAGCAGGATTATCATTTATTTGGCTGGCCGGAGGGTGAGGGGATCAGACATGGTGATTATCCTGCCACTAAAGGCCTCTTGGCTGCCTGCGCGGTTGTGCAGGGGCCAACACGGTTTCCGCTGATCTACTCGCCCACAACACGGGCAAGCGCGCGCGCGCGCACACACGCCCCCCCCCCTCGGACATGTGACGGGGTGTCACACAGCGTTACAGTCAGCACGCAGAAACGAACCTCTACATAAGTGCATCAGAGATGTGATTTGGGAAGCGCCTGGAGGCGAGCGGCTCGTCAGGCTGATCCCTGCCTGGCACCGGAAGCGGAGGATTACCCATACTTCCCGGGGAAATGAATTGGAAAAACGCGGGATTAATGTTGCTCGGCGGCCCGCTTCGTCTCCGCGTTAAGCGAGCTTCGTGCCGGGAGACGGATCACAGGTGAGTGTGTGTGTGTGTCCGTGCCAGTGGCATGAAACATCCCGTCCCCGCATCAGCTGGAGGACTGACGCGGTCGGAGCTGCGGGTGCAGCGCCGCCTAACCCCACCCCCCCACCCCCGTCAGGCTGGAAGCGCAGATTGGCGCATGTGTAGTTAGGAACAATACGCTGAGAGGGGACGTGTGCGTAAAAATCAGCGACACTTTGAAAGGTGTGTGTGTGTGTGTGTGTGCGTGTGTGTGTGTGTGTGTGTGTGTGTGTCACGTGGTGTGTAAATCCCATCAGTTTTTTTCCTTGGCCAGAGAGCTCACAGCGCACTGATCTGGAAAGTTCAGAAAGCTCCTCGCTGCATCTGAGGGATGCCTGGCATCAAATGCTGTGGTGTGTGTGTGTGTGTGTGTGTGTGTGTGTGTGTGTGTGTGTGTGTGTGTGTGTGTGTGTGTGTGTGTGTGCGTGCGTGTGTGTGTGTGTGTAGTCATGAGTGGCAGCCCATTGCTGATATATGCTGATGAGATATGAGCCGATGAACACTTATACGGAACCCTGCGTGTTACACACAGTGTGTGTCTGTGTGTCTGTGTGTGTGTGTGTGTGTGTGTGTGTGTGTGTGTGTGTGTGTGTGTGTGTGTGTGTGTTTGTGTGTGTGTGTGTGTGTCAGTAACGGCCTGGTGGACGGTGAATGAGGGTTGTGCTCTGCAGCTCAGAGCAGCTTGGCGTTAAATGGAGCCGATGTCTTGTTTCATAGAGGTCACACACACACACGGTCCAGCACCATACACCCCCCCCCAATTTCCCCCTCTTATTTAGCCATCTCTCTCTCTCTCTCTCTCTCTCTCTCTCTCTCTCTCTCTCTCTCTCTCTCTCTCTCTCTCTGCCTCTCTGTCTGTTGTCTCTTCATTCCTCTTCTGTTCTCTCGTTTTTTCCCATCTTCTCATTCTTAGAAACACAGATTCATCTTTTTAGAGGATGGAAATACAAAGAACAGAAGAGATTGGCGTCCAGGTAGCGTAACCGTCTATTGCCTGCCAACACGGGGATCGTCGGTTCGAATCCCCGTGTTGCCTCCGGCTTGGTTGGGCGTCCCTACAGACACATTTGGCCGTGTCTGCGGGTGGGAAGCCGGATGTGGGTATGTGTCCTGATCGCTGCACTAGCGCCTCCTCTGGTCAGTCGGGGCACCTGTTCAGGGGGGAGGGGGAACTGGGGCGAATAGTGTGATCCTCCCACGTGCTACGTCCCCCTGGTGAAACTCCTTATTGTCAGGTGAAAAGAAGCGGCTGGTGACTCCACATTTATGGGAGGAGGCAAGTGGTAGTCCGCAGCCCCCCCCCCCCCCGCCCCCGGATCAGCAGAGGGGGAGGAGCAGCGACCGGGACGGCTCGGAAGAGTGGGGTAACTGGCTGGGTACAATTTGGGGGAAAAGAGGGGGATAAAAAAGAGAGAAAAAAGAGTAGGTGCGAGTTTGCCTCGGGTGCACGACAGGAAGCCGCTTTTCCTCCAGAACCTTCCATGGCATAATTATATAATCCTTATTGATTAATACCCGAGGTATGATGGAACAAGCCGATACCCTACTGGGGTTTCTATCCTAACGTTGAACAGATCCTGCCTGAAGGAACGATGAAGGTTCCCCTCCTTGTGTTAATGGTTTGGTTTGGCCGAAGCGTTTGAATAATATTGATATATCCGCTGCTAAAGCCGCCATCCTGAACACTACCACGCAAACACCTGCCTGCCCATCTCATTATCTCCGCCACTGTTTGAGACCATGGCTAATCCACGGATTTTGTACTTTGTAGGTTTAATGATCAATATCGGGTCGGACCTTCTCTGGAAAGATGCTACTACATGCAGCATGTAATGGGTCCAACACGTGGGCTACATGCAGAAGACTAGCAGACACTGAACCAGATGAAACGGTGTTGGGCCTAACAGACGGATATGGCGGACAAAGCTCACAGATTACCCCCACCAAACTCATCATCATCATCATCATCAGCGGTCACCCGGGGTCGAGTGTGAGCGTCCTCCCTCTGGGTCCCCCTGGGTCCCTCTGGGTCTTCAGGTGGGTGTAGAGGCTGATCCTGGAGCCGCATAATGGAACGACGCCTGCACGTGACAGCTTTTAACGTGGAGTGGCTGATGCGCCTGCAGCCCCCACACGGTCCTTGGCAGGTGGTGGCCAGAGTCCAACAGCATGGAGAACCAAGACAACATGGGGACCACCCTCTGTTGTAGCCTTCATTCACCTTCACTGCCGTTATGACCTGGAGACATCTCCCACCAGTTCCGCCGTTGAGGTCTTTGTTGGATCGCTCTTCATCTGAAACTCCCCCCTTGACCTGTCCACCTTGGGTGACCCTACCAGGAGCCAAGCTCCAGACGGCATAGCTCTTGGGATCATTGGTGCATGCAAGCTTCTCCACCACGGCAAGGTGGTGATTCAGGAGAAGATATCAAAGAGAAACTACATTATCAATGGTTAAAAACTCAAACTCAGCTCGACAGGAAAGGTGTTGATAGGTGTTGTCTCGGAAACTCTTGATCCTTTTCAGATGGATCAATCACCGGTGCAGTTAGCACACGTCACTATAGAAGTCAATAAGTTCTGCAGGCTCTGTACGGATGATCCGCTGTGGCGACCCCTAACAGAAGGAGGAGGAGGAGGAGGAGGAGGAAGAAGAAGAACCCCAACTACTTGAAGAAAAAATATATTGACTTTGTATTTGAAGGTAGAATTTGGGAATTCTCACTTTTACTGGAAGTGTTTTGGAGCAAGCCACCTAGTGGTCATGGTGGAACTGCAACTTAAGACACTTCCACATTGGTTTCATATTCCAGCCCCTGTGGTTGCCATTTGCTCTGCCCCTTCCCCGGCTGTGACGTAACAGTGTGCTAGTGAAATGTTACATCACATTGTTAGATTGTAACAAGTTGAACATGTCAGCCAGTAGAGGGCAGCAAAAGCAGGATTTTCAGCTTGTGTCTACTCAAGACTCACATTTTAACAAAGGTGAAGAAATGTGCGTCGATGTGGAGGACAATGATGGAGGTGTCCATGTATAAAGGATATAAAGGGGTGTAGATGTGGAGGACAGTGATGGAGGTGTCCATTTATAAAGGATATAAAGAGATGTAGATGTGGAGGACAGTGATGGAGGTGTCCATGTATAAAGGATATAAAGGGATGTAGATGTGGAGAACAGTGATGGAGGTGTCCATTTAGAAAGGATATAAAGAGGTGTAGATGTGGAGGACGGTGATGGAGGTGTCCATGTATAAAGGATATAAAGAGGTGTAGATGTGGAGGACAGTGATGAAGGTGTCCATTTATAAAAGATATAAAGAGGTGTAGGTGTGGAGGACAGTGATGGAGGTGTCCATGTATAAAGGATATAAAGGGGTGTAGATGTGGAGGACAGTGATGGAGGTGTCCATTTATAAAGGATATAAAGAGGTGTAGATGTTGAGGACAGTGATGGAGGTGTCCATGTATAAAGGATATAAAGGGGTGTAGCTGTGGAGGACAGTGATGAAGGTGTCCATATGTAAAGGATATAAATGGGTGTAGATGTGGAGGACAGTGATGGAGGTGTCCATATATAAAGGATATAAAGGGGTGTAGATGTGGAGGACAGTGGTGAAGGTGTCCATATGTAAAGGATATAAAGAGGTGTAGGTGTGGAGGACAGTGATGGAGGTGTCCATGTATAAAGGATATAAAGGGGTGTAGATGTGGAGGACAGTGATGGAGGTGTCCATTTATAAAGGATATAAAGAGGTGTAGATGTTGAGGACAGTGATGGAGGTGTCCATTTATAAAGGATATAAAGGGGTGTAGCTGTGGAGGACAGTGATGAAGGTGTCCATATGTAAAGGATATAAATGGGTGTAGATGTGGAGGACAGTGATGGAGGTGTCCATATATAAAGGATATAAAGGGGTGTAGATGTGGAGGACAGTGATGAAGGTGTCCATATGTAAAGGATATAAAGGGGTGTAGCTGTGCAGGACAGTGATGGAGGTGTCCATATGTAAAGGACATAAAGGGGTGTAGATAAGGAGGAGAGTGATGGAGGTGTCCATATATAAAGGATATAAAGGGGTGTAGCTGTGCAGGACAGTGATGGAGGTATGGGTTAGACTGAAGATATCAGTGTTGTTGTAGAACATCTAGTCTCAGCTTCTCACAAGTCTGTCCAGAGAGTTTAGTTTGCTAATGCCGGTTTATCGCCTTTTTACGCGCCTCATATTTTTTTGGTCCAACCTATTGGATCACCACGTGTCTCCTCTGACGTCACATGGGGTCTGTGTTTTTCATGCCTTCATATAAGCAATTTGAAAGGGTTGATCGTAATGTATGTCTTCCCATGGAAAAAACATAGATTTTTTCATATCCCCTTCCCCCCTTTTTCTCCCCAATTGTATCCAGCCAATCACCTCACTCTTCCGAGCCATCCCGGCCACTGCTCCGCCCCCTCTGCTGATCCGGGGAGGGCTGCAGACGACCACATGCCTCCTCCCATACATGTGGAGTCACCAGCCACTTTATTTTCACCTGACAGTGAGGAGTTTCACCAGGGGGACATAGCACGTGGGAGGATCACGCCATTCCCCCCAGTTCCCCCTCCCCCTAGAACAGGCGCCCCAACCGACCAGAGGAGGCGCTAGTGCCGCGACCAGGACACATACCCACATCCGGCTTGAATCCTCCAGCCCTGGACCCCCCCCCCCCACACACACACACACACACATACCATGTCACCCTAAACTTGTGGGGACCCCTCATTGACTAAATTCATTCTGTCACCCTTAACCCTAACCTTCATCCTAAACCTGAGTCCTGACCCCAAAATAGACCCTTTCCTCGTGGGGACCGGTAAAATGTCCCCACAAGGTAGATCGTATCAGGGTTTTGTATCCTTATGGCTCCTGCAGAGAGCATGTCGAAGTGTCCTTGAGCAAGACCCTGAACCCCCTAACTGCTCCTGATGAGCAGGGTGGTGCCTTGCATGGTAGAGCTCTGAGTGGTCGGTGGTCCAGCAGCGTGCGTTATAAATGCAGTCCATTTACCTTTAGGATAGAAAAACCTGGTACACACACACATACACATACACACACACACACACACACACACACACACACAAAGACACAAAAAAAATCACATACAATTTTCATTTCCTGGCTTCATCCAATCTTCATCCTGTTTCCTCCACTCCCTTCCTCTAACTATCCTTCACCATCCCCCGAGACCCCCACCATGCGCCCCGCCCCCCCCCCCGAGACTCCAACTATGCCACGGTCTATATATAGCCCCTCGTCTGTGTGTGTGTGTGTGTGTGTGTGTGTGTGTGTGTGTGTGTGTGTGTGGTTGTATTCTACACCTGGTCAGGGCTGAAGCAGCAGGCTGTGTGTGTGTGTGTGTGTGTGTGTGTGTGCGTGTGTGTGTGTGTGGTTGTATTCTACACCTGGTCAGGGCTGAAGCAGCAGGCTGTGTGTGTGTGTGTGTGTGTGTGTGTGTGTGTGTGTGCGTGCGTGTGTGCGTGCGTGCGTGTGTGTGTGTGTGTGTGTGTGTGTGTGTGTGTGTGTGTGTGTGTGTGTGTGTGTGTGTGTGTGTGTTGTACTCCTGGTCAGGGCTGCAGCAGCAGGCTGTGTGTGTGTGTGTGTGTGTGTGTGTGTGCGTTGTACTCCTGGTCAGGGCTGCAGCAGCAGGCTGTGTGTGTGTGTGTGTTGTACTCCTGGTCAGGGCTGCAGCAGCAGGCTGTGTGTGTGTGTGTGTGTGTGTGTGTGTGTGTGTGTGTGTGTGTGTGTGTGTGTGTGGTACTCCTGGTCAGGGCTGCAGCAGGCTGTGTGCTTGAGGTTGATGAAAAACTGTTGGATTTTTTTTGTCCACTGAGGAATGTGGAGATACTATGTGGACTTTTGCATTAAAGTCTGTCAATCACTGATAATGCTGTGGACAAAGTAGGAAAGGAGTGACAGAGAGAAAGACAGAGAGGGGGAGAGGGACTAAAGAGGGAAGAGTGAAAAGAGTGGGAAGAGAGAGGGAAGAGTAAGGGGGAGAGAGAGGAGAGGGGAGAGAGAAAGGGAGAGATAATAGAGATGGAAGAGAGAATATAGAGAGAGGCAGAAGAGAGGGAAGAGGAGAGGGAAGAAAAGAGCAGGAAGAGAAGAAAGAGGAGAGGCGAGAGAGGAGAGGGAAGAGATAAGAGAGAGGGAAGGGTGAAGAAAGAAGGGAGAGATAAGTAAGAGAGGGAAGAGAGAAGAGGAAAGAGAAAAGAGAGAATGAAGATAGAATATAGAGAGGGATGAGAGAGGAAGGACGGAAGAGTGTGAAGAGAGATGAGAGGGAAGAGAGAGGCGAGGGGAAAGAGAAGGAAGAGAGAAGAGTGAGAGAAGAGAGGGAAGAGAGAATAGAAATTGAAGAGGAGATAGAAGAGAGGAGAGGGAAGAGAGATGAGAAGAAAGAGAGAAGAGAGAAGCAAGAGAGGAGAGAGGGAAGCACAAGAGGGAAGAAAGACAAGAGAGGGAAGACAGGAGAGAGAAGAGTTAGGGAAGAGAGAAGAGGGAAGACAGGGAAGTCGGAGAGGGAAGAGAAAGGGAAGAGAAGAGAGAGGAAAGAGAAGAGAAGGGAAAGAGAAAAGAGAGGGAAAGGAGAATAGAATTTGAAGAGAGGAGATAGAAGAGAGAAGAGAGAGGGAAGAGGGGAGAAGAGAGAGGGAAGAGTGAAGAGAGAAGAGGGAAGAGGAAAGATAGAAGAGAGATGCAAGAGAGAAGAAAGTGGGGAAGCACAAGAGGGAAGAGAGAGGGAAGACAGGAGAGGGAAGAGAAGAATTAGGCAAGAGAGAGGAGTTAGCGAAGAGAGAGGAAAGACAGGAGAGGGAAGAGAGAAGAGAAAGGGAAGAGAGAAGAGAAAGGAAAAAGAAGAGGGGAAAGAGAAGAGAGAATATAAATTGAAGAGAGGAGAAGGAAGAGAGAAGAGAGAGGGAAGAGGGGAGAGATAGAGAGGGAAGAGAAGAGATAGAAGAGGGAAGAGAGAGAGGAGAAAGACGGGAGAGAGAAGAGTGATAAGAGAGAGAGAGAAGAGGGAAGAGAGGGGAGAGAGAAGTGAGGGGGAAGAGAGAAGTGAGGGGGAAGAGAGAGGGAAGAGAGAGAGAAGAGAGGGAAGAGAGAGGGAAGAGAGGGAAGAGAGAAGAGTGAGGGAAGAGAGAAGAGAGGTAGTATATGGAAGTGAAGTATGGGTCCACTCAGTCAGCCAGACTACAGTAGATGGGACCAACATCCAGTAGATGGGACCAACATCCAGTAGATGAGACCAACATCCAGTAGATGGGACCAACATCCAGTAGAAGGGACCAACATTTAGTAGATGGGACCAACATCCAGTAGAAGGGACCAACATTCAGTAGATGGGACCAACATCCAGTAGAAGGGACCAACATCCAGTAGATGGGACCAACATCCAGTAGATGGGACCAACATCCAGTAGAAGGGACCAACATCCAGTAGAAGCCCTGCATGCAGGATTCAGTGGTATGTGGTTAAACATACACAGGAAACAGCAGCAGAAGGCTGCAGGGCAGAATGAGGCTGTTCCCGATCGATAATATATATCAGAACACATCACTCACATCCTGGATGCACCCTAAACTAAGTCCCCACCACACACCGCAGTTTAAAGCAGTCCAAATCCAGGAGCTATGAGTCCCTTCAGTCAGCTGGTTGTGAAACTAACTGACCCCATTAACCACTGACACAGATGAGTTTCAGCCTAGCGCTGCTAACCAACCAAGACTAGAGGAAACCACATCATCACACAATGCAACAACTCATATGTGGAACATAGAAACCAAATGACAACACAAATGAGAATGTTATCGACCCTAAAAAGAGAACACAAACTGGCTGACTGTCTGTCCACTGTCAGAGACAGTCAGCACAGACACATCCTTACCAAGTACAGGTTCACTGACCACAGTCTAGCCACTGACAAGGGCAGACACACAACATCTTGGCTACCGAAAGAGCAAAGAATATGTGGTCCCTGTACGGCAGGTGAGGTGGAGACAGAGATGCACTTCCTGCTAAATTGTGAGAAATTCCGGAACATAAGAGAAAAATACCAGGAGACATTTGAAAACCAGATTCCAAATGTTCTACTCCTGGATGAGAAAGAACAATGGCCAATTATTTTAGGAGAGGGTCAAAGGTTACAGCTTGCAGCACACTATGTGTCAGAATGCCATAGCGTAAGGGTCAGTGAGTGACCAAAACGCTGTCAGTTACTGTCAGTTGCTGTTCAAGAGCTGTTCTATGTTTCTGCCAGATCTACTTATTATTTTCCTTTTTCTTTTTTGTTTTTTTGTTTGTTGTTGTTGTTGTTTTTGTTTTTTGTTTGTTGTACTCTGTTGGCCTGTTTTGCTGTCCCCTGCTTTGGCTACATTGTAATTAATGCAATCATGGCAATAAAGCACCATTGAATTGAACTGAGAGGGGAGAGACAGCGAGAGAGAGAGAGAGAGAGAGAGAGAGAGAGAGAGAGAGAGAGAGAGAGAGAGAGAGAGAGAGAGAGAGAGAGAGAGAGAGAGAGAGAGAGAGAGAGAGAGAGAGAGAGAGAGAGAGAAGACAGAAGCGAGAGGGAAGAGAGCGAGGGAAGAGAGAAGAGAGAGGGAAGCAAGAGAACATATGTAAGCTAGAGTGTAGCCTGAAGTTAAAACATAAAGATGAGTCAGGTGCATGTGTAACTTTGATATGGAGAACATATGAACCACACACCATATGGACATGGTGACATCACAGACAACATACGGACATGGTGACATCACAGACCACATATGGACATGGTGACAGTACAGACAACATATGGACCTGGTGACAGTACAGACAACATATGGACATGGTGGTGTTACAGACACCATATGGACATGGTGACAGTACAGACAACATATGGACATGGTGACAGTACAGACAACACATAGACATGGTGACAGTACAGACAACATATGGACATGGTGACAGTACAGACAACACATGGACATGGTGACAGTACAGACACCATATGGACACGGTGGCGTTACAGGGACTGCTCTTCTGCTGCTGGAGTGATTTAAGTGAATCTGAAGGCACATTAATATTTTAGTGAGAAGCTTTGATCCAATTAATATGAACCTCATTTACCACCTCCTCCTCCTGCACTGATCACTGCCACCATCACACACACACACACACACACACACACACACACACACACATTCCCGTACTCCTATCTCAGTGAGGACCTCTCATTGACTACATTCATACCATAGCCTCAACCCTGACCTGGACCATCACAACTACATGTCCAACCTTAACCTAATCCTACTTCAAACCTGAACCCTAAACCCAAGTCTTCACCCTAACATAGACCCTTAGAGAACTGAGGACGGGGCGTCCGTGTAGCATAGCGGTCTATTCGATTGCCTACCCACACGGGGATCGGTTGTTCGAATCCCAGTGTTACCTCCGGCTTGGTCGGGCGTCCCTACAGATGCAATCGGCCGTGTTTGCGGGTGGGAAGTCGTATGTGGGTATGTGTCCTGGTCGCTGCACTAGCGCCTCCTCTGGTCGGTCGGGGTGCCTGCTCCGGGGGGAGGGGGAACTGGGGGGAATAGCGTGATCCTCCCATGTGCTACATCCCCCTGGTGAAACTCCTCACTGTCAGGTGAAAAGAAGTGGCTGGTGGCTCCACATGTATTGAAGGAGGCACGTGGTAGTCTGCAGCCCTCCCCAGATCAGCACAGGGGTTTGAGCAGAGACCGGGAATGCTCGGGAGAGTGGGGTAATGGGCCTGATTCTATTAGGGAGAAAAAGGGAGAAAAAAAGAAGTAAGGACCAACCAAAATGTCCTCACTCTACTACCACTACTACTACTTCCGGCTTCTCCCGTTAGGCGGTGCCACAGCGGATCATCCGTTTCCATCTCTTCCTGTCCTCTGCATCTTCCTCTGTCACACCAGCCACCTGCATGTCCTCCCTCACCACATCCACAAACCTCCTCTTTGGCCTTCCTCTTCTCCTCTTCCCTGGCAGCTCCATATTCAGCATCCTTCTCCCAGTATACCCAGCATCTCACCTCCACACATGTCCAAACCATCTCAATCTTGTCTCTCTTGCTTTGTCTGCACACCGTCCAACTTGAGCGGTCCCTCTAATATACTCGTTCCTAATCCTGTCCTTCTTCATCACTCCCAGTGAAAATCTTATCATCTTCACCTCTGCCACCTCCACCTCCTCCTCCTGTCTTTTCATCAGTGCCACCGTCTCCAAACCATACAACATAGCTGGTCTCACAACCATCTTGTAAACCTTCCCTTTAACTCTTGCTGGTACCCTTCTGTCACAAATCACTCCTGACACTCTTCTCCACCCATTCCACCCTGCCTGCACTCTCTTCTTCACCTCTCTTCTGCACTCCCCGTTACTTTGAACAGCTGACCCCAAGTATTTAAACTCATCCACCTCCATCACCTCTACTCCTTGCATCCTCATCATTCCACTGTCCTCCCTCTCATTCACGCATAGGTATTCCATCTGGTTCCTACTGACTTTCATTCCTCTTCTCTCCAGTGCATACCTCCACCTCTCCAGGCTCTCCTCCGCCTACTCACTACTCTCGCTACAGACCATGATGTCATCCGCGAACATCATAGTCCACGGAGACTCCTGCCTGATCTCCTCCATCAACCTGTCCATCACCATTACAAACAAGAAAGGGCTCAGAGCCGATCCTTGGTGTAATCCCACCTCCACCTTGAACCCATCTGTCATTCCAACCACTCACCTCACCACTGTGAAAGGAAAGCTGATATTTTTCTAAAACCATAAGAATGAAAAGCAAAAGAACACCGGATGTTTGGTAGAAGAAAACCGATTGAGTAAAAGTACATTATGCAGTATTTCTCTGCCTTTTACTGCGCCATGAAATAAAGCCGTTGTCCTTAGGCTTGTGTTATGGAGCGTTTTTTAAGGATCCCTGGACAATGTGGCCTCTGAAACAAGGACGTGTCCGACTAAGTGCACACAGGGAAGGACGAGTGACTCTCCTGGTATAATGAAAAACGACCGCCCCACCACCCGCCACCCACCTGCAGTCCTGCGGCTGATGTGCCCCGTTCATATAAACAGGCTTCAGGGGGCACGCGTACGCTTTTCCCATTAAAGTCAGCGGCATTTGTTCTCTGTGCCTCCGGCAGCAGGAGCAGGAGCACGATCAGGCGGCGGCGGCGGCGGCGAGCTGATATGTGCAGCCAATATTTATTAAGCACTGTTGCCGGCGGAGGTGTTCCTGCAGAGGCCATCTTGGCTTGGGTTGCACCGCTGGGCTGGAGTTGTCAGTGGGGAGTCGATGAGAGATGGAGTGGTCGGGGCTGGCAGCGCCCTCGGGCTCTGTAAATTGGCACCACGGGCCGGCCGAGCAGTGAGATCCAGCCCGGGAGAGACGGAGAGTTCGGCAAGTTCGGGTCGATAGCTCAATAGATCGTTACTTACGGCCTGTTGCGGGTCCACCTGGGCTCTCTGCACGGGCATTGATCAGACAGGCGAATGCCAGCGTCCATCCGTCTTGCAGAGGCGGGGATCAGCTACGGGGAGGTGAAGGCCCTGCGGTGAATCACCGCGCTCTGACGGAGAGACAGTGGTGAGGAATGGATTTGTTGTCCGCTTTTACAAACGGTCGCAGATCACCAGCGTCCTCGGTGCCTGAAAGTGTGTCCATGTGTGTCAATACGCTTTTAATGGAGCCGGTTTTACTGGGATGTCGGTGATATGGGTCAGTGATATAGGAAGGCTCGCCCACCGTCTGAAAACAAGGCCATCAAACTTGCCAACTCCCAGTGTGAGAAAAGAAAAGCATGTCATAAATACCCATCTACTCAAATCCCACTCCGAAAGTCACGCTAAGTCTGGGGTTATCTGATGCTGCTGGTGGTGGTGGTGGTGGGCCGGGAGTGTGCACTGTAGAAGGAGGGTGGTGTTGGGAGGGGGGGTGTAAAAGATGGGGTTAAGGGAAACAAAGTGGATTTTCCGCCTCCCTCATTGCCAAACGGTGCTATCTCTCAGGCTGCAGACAGGTTTCTGTTGGCTGTGGTCTCTCCCATGCTGCCTCTCCTCCACTCCCACCCCACCCCCCCCACACACACACACACTCCCCCGAGCTTAAAGAATTCAGGAAGACTGGCTGGCGAGTCACACAGGTAGAGAGGCTGATGCATAATGCAGTCACTGCTGAGTATACTACCGTGTGTGTGTTTTTGTGTGAGTGTGAGTCTGCATATTTGTATTGCTGGACATATTTATACTTGCGTCTTTATGTAAGTGTGCGTCCACGTCTCGTGCTACAACACCTGTGCAGGCATGCATGCACACATGGCATATATCTGCACGTGCGCATGTGTGCACATGTGCATGTGTGCACGTATGCATGTGTGCACATGTGCATGTGTGCATGTGTATGCAGAAGTCCTCCTGCATGCATTTATCTCTGTTTTTATCCATCGGTCTGTATGTGATGACGAAGACCTTGTTTACACTTGGTTCTAAAACGCGTTCTGGGCGATCGGATCACAAGTGGACAGCGAGACTCATCGCCGTTTACACCTGTGTCTCTCATGCGTCTCCACATGCGTCCTGCTGACCACTTGTGACCAGATTTCGTTACTTTCGTTAAAATGAAGAAGAAGAAGATTTCCTGTTACATCCTTGTCGGGGTCGCATCAGGACGCATCAGCGTTTACACTACAAAAGACATGTGGTCAAATGCGTCCCAGACCACCTCAGCAAGTGGTTTGAGTAACCGGTTCACAAAACGTTTTGGTGGTCGTATACACTTGGATTTAGTCCACTTGTGATCCGATCGCACAAAAAAAGGCATTTTAGAACCAAGTGTAAACGGGGTCTGGGTCTGGTAGCAAGGCTGGGGAAAATGCCAAAAACAGAAACAAAATATTTGTGCTGCTCGACATAAGCAAGCTGCTCCCGGCTTCATTATAATCTAGACCTCTTTCCTTTCTCCCCACCGAGACCCGCCTTATCTCTCCAGACATGAGACATGTTGTGGACCTGCAGTGAAAGGTGTGACGTGGTTGCAGGCTTCGTGTGTGTTGGTGTTTCCCCTGATGAGTAAGAAACGCTTCAGCTTCACTTCAGCATCCGTGCTGACAAATCGTGTCGGTGTGCTCTCCATCCATCTGTCTATCATCCATCCATCTGTCTATCATCCGTCCATCTGTCTATCATCCATCCAGAGGGTCTTCCAATCCCTTCATCTCTCTGTCTCTCTGTCTCTCTCTCTCTCTCTCTCTCTCTCTCTCTCTCTCTCTCACCCTCTCTATCTATCGCTCCCTCCTTTCTCTCTCTCTCTCGCTCTCTCTCTCCCCTCTATCTATCTCTATCGCTATCTCTCTCTCCTTCCCTCTCTCTCGCCCTCCACTCTCTTGCTCTCTCCCTCACTCTCGCTCCCCTCTCTCGATATCCCTCCCTCTCTCTCTCCCCCCCCTCTGTCTCGTTCTCCCCCTCTCTCTCTCACTCGCTCTCTCTATCTCTCAATTGCTTTCCCTCCCTCTCTCTCTCCCCCCTCTCTCTCTCTCACTCGCTCTCTCTCTCTATCTCTCCCTCTCCCCCTCCCTCTTTCTCTCTCGCTCGCACTCTCTCTCATCAATCTCTCTGTCTATCTATCTATCTATCTATCTATCTATCTATCTATCTATCTATCTATCTATCTATCTATCTATCTATCTATCTATCTATCTATCTATCTATCTATCTATCTATCTATCTATCTATCTATCTATCTATCCCCCTCTCGCTCTCCCTCCCTCTTTCTCCCCCTCTCTGTCTCGTTCTCCCCCCTCTCTCTCTCACTCGCTCTCTTTCTATCACTCTCCCTCCCTCCCCCCCCCTCTCTCTCACTCGCTCTCTCTATATCTCTCCCTCTCCCCCTCCCTCTTTCTCTCTCGCTCGCGCTCTCTCTCATCAATCTCTCTCTGTCTATCTATCTATCCCCCTCTCGCTCTCCCTCCCTCTCTCTCCCACTCTCGCTCTCCCTCCCTCCCTCTCTCTCCCCCTCTCCGTCTCGCTCGCTCTCGTTCTCTATCTTCTCTCTCTTCTCTCACTCTCTCTCTCTCTCTCTCTCTCTCTCTCTCTCTCTCTCTCTCTCTCTCTCTCTCTCTCTGGGCTATGAGCTCTCAGTAGGGTCAAGCACAGCAGCGTGTGTGTAATTGAAGTATGGGGTGTGTAATTAAGAAGAGTTAAGATGGAGGACCGCTCTCATCAGCGAGATAAGCGCAGAGGGGTGAACACGTAGCTGTGCCCTGATGGAGAGACCCGAAGGTCCAGGCAGAGAGAGGGGGGGGAGCATAGGTGAAAGGGAGGAAGGTAAGGAAAGTTCTAGGGATTCATTATATACAGGGTAGAACAGACACTGGGAAGAGCAGGGCAGACTGAGAGGAAGAGGAGAGGAAGAAGACAGGAAGGGGAGAGGAAGAGGAGTGCGTGTCCGGACAGACTGACGGTTCAATCTGTCAGATAAGAGGTGCGCTTGTTCTGAGGACAATCCCTGCTTCAGCTTTTACTCAATCTCTCTGCTGCTGTCTCATACAGTCCCTGTCCGCCAGCTCCGTTCTGCCTCAAGCGACACACACACACACACACTCACACACACACACACACACACACACACACACACACACACGCACACACACACACACACATAATCACACACATGCACGCACACATACACGCACGCATGCATGCACACGCACATGCACACACATGCACACACATACACATACACACTCACACCCACATACATACACGCACGCACACAGTGAGAGGAAGGACTGAAATGCAAGTATTTTGGTGATTACAAAGATTCGATTAGCGCCACCTTATTGATTAGCGCCACCTTATTGATTAGCGCCACCTTATTGATTAGCGCCACCTTACTGATTGCAGTCTAAACGGGAACGGTACCCTAAACCATCCCGAGGAAGCAGTTCCACACCCCGTGTTGTGGGGTTCTTTAGCTGGACAGTGTGACGTGTGAACCTGAGAGTAATTTGGCTTTTGGCTGCAGTGGCGAGATTGTTGCCAGCGGGAGGGTTCGGGGTGGAAAGACGCACGCAGTTATGTTGTTTTATTTTGTTTTGTTTTCTATTTACAATGTTTCTATTTGCAGTGTTTCTATTAACAATGTTTCTATTTGCAGTGCGTCATTCGCGCGCGCCAATGTGTTCGGGTGCCGCAGCTGACTCACTCTGCATTCAGAGCGGCGTGAGGCACTTTCTCTCTGGTTTTGCCGTAGCGTGTTCCGCCGGTGTCTGTTTCCGTATCCGTGTCCGTGTCAGTCAGTCAGTCAGTCAGTCAGTCAGTCCGGGACCCAGCTTCACTGCAGTATATAAAGCCTACCCGCGCCTCCTCTCTCGGCTTCCAATCAATGCTCTACACCGCACCCCGCTACCACATACCCCCACCGCGCGACTTACGCCGGGGCAACATCCGGCTGACAACCCCCCTCCCGGGCGAGAGAGGAAGTTGGTCAAGACCATCTGCACCCCCCGGCCTTTGGATGACCTTGAGCTACAAATGCTGTAATTCCAGATACCAACGCGTGATCCGCGTGTTAGCGTCCTTTATGCGGTGCAGCCACTGGAGTGGGGAAGGGTCCGACCAGAGGCTAAATGAGCGCCCCATGAGGTAGAGAGGGCGCCACTCATCCATCTGACGGCTAGACAGTTTTTCTCCAGGGTGCTGTACTTCCTCTCCCTTTCTACCAACTACCAACTAATGTAAACTCGTCTATTTAGGATTACTTTTTCAAATTCAGGGGGCAGCCGGGAACCGCCGCAGCCGGGACGCGAACCCGAGTCTCCCGCACCACGGGCGACTACTTTAACCAGTCGAATAAAGGGTCCGACCCATTAGCCAACGGGCTAGCGAGTCTACGCATTCATGCTCGTTACAATATTATGTGGAGCACCGGGTGATTGACTCCCTCCATCTCCTGGGGCAAAATGTCCCCCAGCCCTCCGTCCAACGCGTCGGTCTGCAAGACAAACGGGAGAGAAAAGTTAGGGGTGTGGAGCAGCGGCTACCCACAGAGAGTTTGTTTAACCCTCTCGAACGCCACGTGACAGTGCTCCGTCCACGGGATCGGATCTGAGGCACTCTTTTGGGTGAAGTCGGTCAGGGGACTACTTAGCTCCGCAAAGGCTGGGGTGAACTGTCTGAGGTAGACTGAACAACCAGTCCCAGGAATGCCCTCACTTTTATTTATGTTTTCCTCTCAGGCCTTGGGCTGAACTCAATTGCTGCTGTCCTATCTACCTGGGGACGCCCCAGCCAGCCGCCTAAGTGGTGCCCCAGATACCGTACCTCCTGCTGCCTGACCGCACACTTCTTCACACTTCTTAGGGAGTCGAGCAATGCCACCACTTAACGCATATGCTACCCCCCAGCTGCTGCTGAGGATGATAACATCATTCAAATAGGTGGCACCATATACAGCGTGCAGCCCGGGGGCCCTGTCCATGAGGCACCGAAACATGGCTGGAGCACCGAACCGCTCCAGTGGAAGTGCCATGAGCTGGTATGAACCGTCCAGCATGGAGGCAGACGTTTTTGGGTTTTTCGTTTTTTTTCATAGACTCTGGTGACAACGGAATCTGCCAGTAACCCTTGGTTAAATCGTCCTTCCCGGGCGGGAAGGGCAAGGTGGTCCTCTGATAAGGCGACGGCTTTGACCCTCAGGATGGTGGCACTGGACCCAATCGATGGTCGCAGGGGGAAGGCAGGCGATGAATTGCCCCAGTGCCATTTGCTGGAGGAGGTCGTTGAGAGCCTTTTGATCTGGCCACCATCTCACCGTGTCGAGGAGCTGCTGCTCTAGAATGAAGGGACGACCGGCGTCCTCCAGGCTAAGTGTCCTGAACCAGCAGTGAAGTCCATCTGGCGTGGGCCCCACCCGGTCCAGGACAGATCGCCTGATAGCGTAGTATTCCCACTGGGAGGACACCTGTGGGTGCGGAGGCTTGTGCCTCCCAGGTGAGCAGGGGAAGCCTACACACAGTCCTCCTCCTCCTCTGGCCACCCACACGCCAACGCTGTACTCTTGTGGATGTCCAGGACCACCTTGGGATTGTTGGTGGTTTTCATCTTCGGGAGGGTTATCTGGGGCTGATGAGATGGTAAAATGACCAGACCACCCAGCATGGAAGCCAGAGGGGGACGCAGCAGTTCCCTCAGGAGAGCCCGAACTTCAGCCTGTTGATCAATCATTTCCTGCAAGGCTTCCTTCTGCTGGTGCTGTATCCAGGCTTGGCTCTCCTGGAGGTCGCCGATCCGGTTGAGGGCTCGCCCTAGCGGCGATTCTGTTGGCTGACTTGATTGCTGATCCAGCCACCTACAGGCCCCACTGTGGCAAGACTGTTGCCAGTGGGAGGGTTTGGGATGGAAAGAAGCACACACTTTCGGCGGACCACAGGTGTTTTGTTTTTTATTATTATTATTATCATTATCATTATTATTATTATTGTTATTATTTATAACGTCTCTATTTGCAGTGTCTCTCACTCACACAAGCCGGTCCACTCAGGTTCTCTAGTTGCATCCCCCCTGATTCAGAGCAGCATGTGACCCCTCTTGTGACCCCTCTTTCTCTCTGGTTTTGCCTTAGCATGTTCCCTCGGTGTCTGTTTCTGTGTCCGTGTCAGTCAGTCCAGGACCCAGTTCCACTGCAGTATATAAAGCACAGATTGTCAATCAAGCAAGCCTGAGGCTGACCACTACAATCCGCCTCCCTGGTAAGAGAAGCGTCTGCTCTCCTGTGACCCATGCGCCCTCTCTCTGCTTCCACCCGACACTAAACCACACCCCACTATCACAACGAGTTTTTTCTCCCCCTTTTTGCTCCCAAATTATACTTTGCCAATTACCCCACTCTTCCGAGCTGTCCCCGGTCGCTGCCCCACCCCCTCTGCCGATCCGGGGAGGGCTGCAGACTACCACATGCCTCCTCCGATACATGTGGAGTCACCAGCTGCTTCTTTTCACCTGACAGTGAGGAATTTCACCGGGGGGGGGGCGTAGCGCGTGGGAGGATCACGCTATTCCCCCAGCCCCCCCCCCCCGAAAAGGCGCTCCGAACGACCAGAGGAGGCGTTAGTGCAGCGACCAGGACACACACCCACATCCGGCTTCCCACCCGCAGACACGTCCAATTGTGTCTGTAGGGACGCCCGACGAAGCCGGAGGTAACACGGGGATTCGAACCGGCGATCCCCGGGTTGGTAGGCTACGGAATAGACCGCCACGCCACTCGGACGTCCATCACAACGAGTTTTGAAAGTGTGCCTCCTGAAGGAAAGCTCGTTAACTAATTTAGAAGTATTTACTGTATATACGTGGTATGTGATTAAGTCAAGTGTCAGTTTAAGTGAGCCTGTAAGTCTCAGGAGCCATAGTCGACATTAGATTATCATAGAGATCCGGTGACAGTAATGTCTTTAACATGTCCTCCGTATGCCATTTTGCTTCACATCAGCAGCAGAGAGGGGGGGGGGGGGCTGAAGGGCACATCAGAGAGAGAGGGGGGGGCTGAAGGGCACATCAGAGAGAGAGAGCGGGGCTGATAACTCGGCTGTCAAAGGAGTTAGAGGCACATCTTTAGTCCTATTGTCTTCCACCTTGCAGTACGGGGCAGAGTTGAACCTCGAAGTTGCATTCAAGAGATATTTGCAAAACATCTGTTTCCGCATCATCTTTCTCATTTTCACCAAGACCCCCTCACTGCCTGAATATTGCGCCACCATCTTTACTCTGTTTGTGTTTCAAGGTCAGAATTAATGGAAAAGTTTAGCCTGTGGCTCATTTGTACGCGTGACTCTGTATGTACGGGGTGCTGAGTCTAAATATATGGCCCCATATTAGTAAAAGTCAGCTTGCTAGACCTATTAGTAGCTAATGGACCCTAATGGACCCTATTCTGGCTGCCATTAGCCCGGGGTCCCCAAAGTTGAAGTGCCTGCTGTTTAATCAGTCACTTTATAATTTCACAATAGACCAGAACACCACAGATGACAGGACTGATGTTGGACTGGAGGGCAGGGGCGGTGCACTTAGAACAGGGAAACATCGTATGAGAGGTCAGATTGTTTGTAGACACCTAATAAGTTCAGAAAAATGAAGCAAAACACTAACAGCTTCCCCTGCATACCCTGCCTACATGCCACAGTTGTGCCAGTGGCGGTTTCCACCAAATAGGTTGTTACAGCAGCTGCGAGGAGTTTGGGATTTTTGGGGACCGCTTTGTGCACCGCTGTGAATGAACACGGAGGTGTTTACAAAGATCTCCAGCCACCTTCTGGTACCTGGTGAGCCTGTTCTGGAAAGAAGCGTAAAGACAACCCCGCTGTTTGCAAGATATACAGAAATAATGCAATGTTTCTTTAAATGTGGTTACACTAGATCGACCAAGGCGGTCATTTTGACCGTTTTGGATTTTCAAAGTTTTACGACTTTGTGAAACAAACGATACCGACCTGCCGCTCCCCGAATGCTCCTAAATGGTCTATATTTACATTAAAATTAGTTTTACATCAGTTGCACAAAAAAAGTTATGATGAGATCTATGTAAAACGACCATGAGCGGTCAAATTGACCGAACGTAATTTGCGCGTCATCGTGCGCATCATGTCAGTATTTATGACGTGTGTTGGTCGCGTCACTTCCTTCGTGAAGTTCATTGCTCTGCCTTAAAAACACACTAGCGTCCTGCACTGCAGAGAAATAGTCTGCACTTGATTTTCGATTATGTCCAACATGCCTGGTTACAGGCGCCGTTACCGACGCACCATGACTACCACCGAGGCGCTGCAGTATTTACAGACGTTGGACATCGGCCATTTTAAATTGTTTAAAAATAGTATTAAAGTTGTTAAAATGTTAATTTTGGTGTCAGTTAGTTTCAGACATACAGACATACATAGTTAACAGATATACTAACTATTGTATTTAGAAATCACGTCAGGACACAGCGCTGTCGCTCGACACAACCTCTCCGTGGCATTCTTTATTTAGACTGACACAGCATCACAGGCAGACCCGATCAAACAACCCAGAGCCCACAGGCATCACCAATCGATCCCAGCACAATAGAACAGCACCAAATCAAATGCAGCACTGTCGATGTGTGCAGACATAACATTTCCCCCCCCCCCCCGGCAGGATTTCAAACATGAAAGGTTGACACAAAGTCCTCTAGGTGGCCAGGGCGTAAACGTGTGCGAACAGGTCGCGGGGTGGCCTGAGGCTGGGCAGGCCGAGGTGGGGAGGGAGAAGGCAGGGGAAGCTGAGGCCCAGGAATGTCTGGGGCCCGTGTAAGAGCTGCATGAAGCCCCCGGGCGTCTCGCCATGCTGAGGGAATGGCTAAGGTTGTGTCACCAGCTGTGTGTGGTGGAGCTGACACCTTCCGTAGACGACTGGAGTGCCACCGAGTGCCATCGCTGAGGAGGTAAGTGGCTGGGCCCAGCTGACGGGTGACTTGGAGAGGAGAGGACCAGTATGAAGCCATTTTATTGTCCCTGTGGGGCCTGCGGACCCTGACCCAGTCTGACACATTGATGTCTGGCACCCTGGTTCGTTTTGACTGGTCAAACCGTTGCTTCATCCGCATCTGCTGACGAGTGACTGAGGCTCTGACCCCAGAGGGAGGTGCCTGGGGTGTGGAGGGGCGGAGCCTGTCAAGGGGCATGCACAGTTCCCAGCCTAGCATGAGAGAGGCTGGGGAGACGCCTGTGGTCGAGTGCTGTGTGGCCCGATAGTGCAGCAGAGTGTGACGGATGGCCTGCATGAAAGAGCACCCTTGGGCCATGTGTGCTCTGAGGCCGTTCTTCAGTGACTGGTGAAAACGTTCAATGCCGCCATTTGCCTGGGGGTGGTAATACGCAGTGCGTATATGACGGATACCCTTGCTTTCGAGATAAGCAGTGAACTCAGCAGAGACCAGCTGAGGGCCGTTGTCAGTGGTGATGGTCTTTGGGAGGCCCCAGCGAGAGAAAAGAGAGTCCAGGAAGTCGATGATGATCTGTGAGGTCACAGTGCCGGAAGTGGTGAGTTCAGGCCATTTTGAGTGCAGATCGTAGGCGACCACCATGAAGCGTTTGTGGTGGGGAACTCCATGGATCTCACCACAAATGTCCAACTGCAGGTGTTCCCAGGGCTGAGAGGGCCAGGCGAGAGGTTGCAGGGGTGGGGGAGCCTGGTGGCCAGTCTTGCCACTCACAAGGCAGGCAGAACAGTCCTTCACCAGAGCCTCAATATCTCTGTCTATCCCCGGCCACCACACCAGGTCTCGGCAGCGCTGTTTCAGTTTCACAATGCCCAGGTGGCCTTCATGCGCCATATTCAAAACACGTGCACGGAGAGCAGCTGGGACCACTGTGCAAAACCCACGTGCCACGCAGGTGTCGTTCCAGCAGGAGAGCTCCTGTCTGACTCGGGCGAACGCAGCCAGCTCCTCTGGGACCTTGTGAGGCCAGCCGTTCTGGATGTAGGTGCGGAGCTGGGAGAGGACAGGGTCCTGTTTGGAGGCTGCACTCAGCTCCTGCAGAGAGACAGTGGCCTGGAGGGGTGTGTGTAGCATTTGGACAATGTCCTTTTCCACACAGTCAGTGTCCGTCTGTGGAGCTGGGGTGGAGACAGAGCAAGAGATCAGGTCGGCGACAACATTGTCTCTGCCTGGGGTGAACTGCAGGCTGAAGTTGTACTGGTGGAGGCGGTCAGACCAGCGGTGCAGCCTCAGGGGTTTGTGGCCTATCCCAGATGTGGACAGCAGCGCTGTCAGGGCCTGGTGATCTGTCCTGAGGGTGAAGGAGCGGCCATAGAGGTAGAGGTGCCACCTTTCACAAGCCCAGATACAGGCTAACGCCTCACGCTCACCCACGGAGTACCGCTGCTCGGTCAGGTTGAGGGCACGGGAGGCGAAGGCGATGGGCTTCTCCACACCGTTCTGGGTTTGAGACAGCACAGCCCCTATCGCTGTGGCTGATGTGTCACAGGTCACAAAGGTGGAGCTGGAGATGTCGAAGTGAGCCAACACTGGTGGTGAAGTCAGTTAAGTCTTGAGATCCCGCACAGCGTCACTGCATGCCTTTGACCACACCCATGGCTCGTCCTTACGCAGCAGCTGGCGCAGGGGGGCTGTGGTTGCAGAGTACTGGGGAAGAAACCTCAGGTAGTAACTTGTCATACCCAGGAAGGAGGCGACCTGGGCGGCCGAGCTGGGCTCAGGGATGGCCTGAATGGCGTCCACGTTGGATTGTAGTGGAGTTACACCGCTCGCTGACAGCCGGAACCCCACGAACTCGATGGCTGGCACAGAGAGGACACATTTCTCAGCATTGAGAGTTAGCTTGTGCTTGGACAGGGCTGTGAAGACCATGTTGAGGCGCTTGTCGTGGGTTTCACTGGTGGGCCCGTGTACCACTATATCGTCCAGATAAATGGCCACGCCCAGTATGCCAGCCAGCACGGAGACCATGATTTTCTGGAAGCAGCTAGGGGCGGAGCTGAGACCGAAAGGCATCCTGGTGTAGCGAAACACTCCTGCATGTGTCACAAAGGCTGTGAGGTTTCGGCTGCTGGGGTGGAGGGACACCTGTAAGTACCCATGTCTGAGGTCGAGCTTGGAGAACACCTCAGAGCCATAGAACTGAGCAGTGAGTTCTTCTGAGGTGGGCAGTGGATACTTATCAGGGACCACTGCCTTATTTACTGCACGTAGATCGACGCAGACACGCAGGCCCCCCGACTTCTTCTTAGCCACCACGAGGTTTGAGACCCAAGGTGACACGTCCACCGGTTCAATGATGCCAGCTTCCAGCAGTTGTTGCAGCTCGGCGGAGACCCCATCACGGAGAGCCAACGGGATGCGGCGCAGTGGTTGGATGACAGATTTCACAGCAGGGTTGAGGAGAGGTTGATGGGCGAAGGCGGAGAGGCAGCCCAGCCCCATAAACAGCGATGGCCACTTCTGCTGCCAAGGTGTGGCAACAATCAGGATTGCTGCCCCCCTTGTGTCTAAGAGGGAGAACCCCAGAGCAGAGAACAGGTCCAGGCCCATCAGGTTGGCCCCACGGCATGCCACATGAAAAACTGCATTGGGCACCAGCTTGGTTCCATAGCGGACAGTCACTTGGAGAGAGCCAACCAGATCGATTTTGGAGTCACCATACCCACAGAGGACAGCTGAGAGTGCGGACAGTGGCAGTGAACCGAAAAATTGACTGTAGGTATCAACATTCAGGAGAGACACACCTGCACCGGTGTCCAACAGCAGGGGGATGCACACATCATTAATGTTGACTGTGCATGATTTGAATGACACTGGCCCAGAGCTCACCTTGTGAATGACGGCGGTTGGAGACTGGGGGGTGTGGCCCTCTGACCCAGCCGGGGAAGATCGACAGACGTTGGCAAAGTGATTGTGCTTACCGCAGCTACGGCATGTCTGGCCACGGGCAGGGCAGTTCTGAGCCCTTGAAACATGAGACCGAGACCCACAGTTACCACAGGACTGTTGAGGGCGGGGCCGAGAACGCCGTCGTTGCAGTCGCAAGACGTCCCCAGTGGAGTCGGCGCCCGCCTCGCTCTGGCTGGGTTGCGTCCCGAGAGGCAGCCGTGAGTAGAGGGAGGAGTCGTTGGCAGCTTGACTGGAGGTGGCCACTTGCTGTGTATTTAGCATAGCAGCACACTCAGCTGCTCCCTCAACCTGTAGTGCGATGGTAATTGCTCTGGACAGCAGCAGATCGTCTTTTTCCAGCAGGAGAGTCTCACGCACCTTTGCGTTGTTGGTGTGTTCGATTAGCTGGTCGCGAACCATCTCGTCCTGAAGCGCGCTAAACTTGCATGAGCTAGCTAGCCCTCGCAAATTAGCTACATACTGCTGCACAGACTCACCAGGCAGTTGGTGTCGCTGACGGTATATAAATCTCCGAAGGAGGGCACTCTGTGGAGCAGCGAAATGGGTGCTCATAAGTCCCACAGCTTCGTCAAAGTTTGTGACGTTCCCCAGAGTCCCGAGCACACGATGACCCTCTGCTCCCAAGCAGTGTAGCAACAGAGCCGTCTTCCTAGCCTGGCTCACGTCGTCGAGCCCTGAGGCGATGATGTAATTTTCAAAACTATGTATCCAGCGAGTCCATGGTACCGGAGGCTCGCCAGGTAATGCCAGGAAGGGGGCAGGTGGTGGGAGAGAGATATCAGCCATCCTCGTCGCCAATATTGTATTTAGAAATCACGTCAGGACACAGCGCTGTCGCTCGACACAACCTCTCCGTGGCATTCTTTATTTAGACTGACACATCATCACAGGCAGACCCGATCAAACAACCCAGGGCCCGCAGGCATCACCAATCGATCCCAGCACAATAGAACAGCACCAAATCAAATGCAGCACTGTCGATGTGTGCAGACATAACACTAACATATGTAATGCATCAATATCTCTACTGGGTATTTATCTTGACAGAATATAGAGTTTAAAAACCGTGGGCGGTCAGTTTGACGACCCATGGTCGTTCTAGTAGGTTCTTTAAGTTCCGGTAATGTTTTTTCAGTTTTTTTGTTTTGTTTTGTTTTTTTTACATTTCACATTTTATTGGCCTTGTTACGTTTGTTAAATTAGCAATATGTGTTTTCCATTTTGTTTTTCAGGTAATATTTTCACCTTTTCAGTTTTGCTATTCAAGTTCCACCATGTCTCTCTGAAGTTTAAATTGTTTAAAAATTGTATTATAGTTGTTAAAATGTTAATTTTCGTGTCAGTCGTTTCCTAACAGACATACTAACATATTTAATGCATTATTATCTCAATTGTCTATTTATCTTGACAGAATACAGAGTTTAAAAACGGCCGGTCATTTTGACCACCCATGGTCATTTTAGGTAGGATTGAACTCCCGGTCGCTCGAGGTGGTACTGTAGTTATGGCTCATCTATAAATATTGATTGTCTCAACTGCATATGTCTAACATAAAGTGCTCACCTCGTGTACTCTGTGTTTATTTAGACATGGTGGGGTAGCGAGGGGGACATGGGGTAGGTGAGGAAGTGGTTTCAGGACTTGGAAACCAGCAGGTCTACCCACAGCACCACAGGGGTGAGGCACTAAAGGGACTAAATCCCATCTTTGGGGCACCAAATAGAACTTTTTCAGTCTGCTAATCATTTGGTGATGCAGCAGGCCAGGTGATGTGTAGCGTGAAGAGAGCCGCCTGTCTGATTGACAGCAGACATGGAGGGGCAGTAGACAAGGTGTTGGGGCTGTAATGACAGCTGGGGATCCTCAATGAAGGCTTGTTATTGCCATAAAGAGGGACGACGTGTTCTTCTGAAGTATCTCCTGGTCCTCAGCGACCTCACACATCCATTCTGGTCTCTCTGACTTTGTGTCATCTCTCTCTCTCTCTCTCTCTCTCTCTCTCTCTCTCTCTCTCTCTCTCTCTCTCTCTCTCTCTCTCTCTCTCTCTCTCTCTCTCTCTCTCTCTCTCTCTCTCTCTCTCTCTCTAGACATCAGAAAAGTTTCTCGTGAAGCAGTTTGGCATAGTTTCTCTGTATAGATAGTTCTGGCCAATGGTTGGACATAAGGGAGATGGAAGAAAGGGCAGATGGAGAAACATAATAAGAAGAAAAGATGGGAATGTGGAACACCATGAAAAAAAATGAGGGCAATCTGTGCTCTGCTTCCTGCCTATTCAGAGAAAAAAATGTGCTTCTGTTCTAATATATTCATAGACCTACATTACCTAGACACTTACCTTGTACCTCTCACCCTCTCTCTCTCTCTCTCTCTCTCTCTCTCTCTCTCTCTCTCTCTCTCTCTCTCTCTCTCTCTCTCTCTCTCTATTCAATCCAATTCAATTCAATGATGTTTTATTGGCATGACTGCATTCATTACAGTGTTGCCAAAGCAAAACAGGTCAACAGAAGAATAAAAGAATAAAAACAACAAAAGGAGAAAGGAGAAACATAGAACAGCACTTGAACAGCAACTGACAGTAACTTACAGTGTTTTGGTCACTCACTGACCCTTAGGCTATGGCATTCTGACACATATTGCACTGCAAGCTGTGACCTTTGACTCTCTCCTAAAATAAGTGGCCATTGTTCTTTCTCATCCAGGAGTAGAACATTTTGGAATCTGAGGGGACTCTTTCTTACCTCTTGGATTTGAAATGCTTTAAATTGCAGTGTGGTGGGGACTTGGTTTAAGGTGCATCCAGAATTTAAGTGATCTGTTCTGGATATTTATTATCGATGGGAAATGGCCTCATTCTGCCCTGCATGCATTTGCTGGTGTTTTCCTTTGTGTATTTAACAATTTTCGACAGAATTCTGCATGCAGGGCTTCTGTTGGATGTTGGTCCCATCTACTGTAGTCTTGCTGACTGAGTGGACCCCATACTTCACTTCCACATATTGCAATGGGCAGGAGGACACTGCAAGATTTTGGACCTGGTTTCAGTTGGGATGTCTTTTTTATAGACTTTTCTTTTTATTGCATAGAAAGCTCTTCGGGCTTTCTCTTTAAAGTGCATTCACTGCCAGACCAAAGCTTCCTGAGGCACTGACCCTCAGTCCCACTGACCCTCAGTCCCAGGTCATCATAGTTTAACGTGTGCTCTAGGGTGGTGTTACCTAGATTAAATATGTGTCCACTTCCCTGACACCTGGAAGATCATAAATTTTGTCTTATTTAAGTTTGCTGTCAGGACCCAGTTCTGACAGTATTTCTCTAGCAGATCCAGATGCTGCTGTAGACCCTGTTCTGTGACAGCAGCACCAGCTCATCGCACAGAGCAAGAATTTAACTTCTGGGTTGTTTAGGGTGAGGCCAGGAGCTGTTCCAGTTACACCACTAACTCATTGATGTAGATACTGAACAGGGTTGGAGTCAAACTGCAGCCCTATCTCACCCCTCACACTTGAGTGAAGTATTCTGTTCTTTTGTCACCAAGTTTTACACTGCACTTATTTTCCAAATATATAGATTTGATTATGTTAAACACTTTAGCCCCTACGCCACTTTGGATGATTTTATAATATAAGCCATCGTGCCAGATAGAATCAAATGCTTTCTTAAAATCAATGAAGCATGCAAATATGTTTCCTTTATTTTTGTTTAGGTGAACACGTTGATTAATTAGGGGGTGTAGGGTGTAGATGTGATCTGTAGTGCGGTGATTTGGTAGAAAGCCAATCTGACTCTTACTCAAGACACTGTGTTGGGTAAGGAAGGTCTGTATTCGGGTGTTAATAATACAGCAGAAGACCTTCCCCAGGTTACTGCTCACACAGACGCCTCAGTAGTTATTGGGGTCAAATTTATCTCCACTCTTGTATATTGGGGATATAAGCCCCCTATTCCAGGTGTCAGGAAAGCAGCCAGCTTGTAGAACCAGGTAGAACCTCTCTCTCTCTCCCTCTCTCGCTCACTCACTCACTCACTCACACACTCACACACACACACACGCACACACACACACACACACACACACACACACACACACACACACACACACACACACACACACACACACACACACACACACACACACACACACACACACACACACACACAGTACAGAGTTAATTTCCCAAGTTGGATGCCAGAGCACATGCAGGATGCAGGATGATAGTGTGCAGTAGAAGGTAAGTGATGATCACAGCCGAGCATTTCAGCAACACTTTTTGTTTTCACTTTGGCATATAGCACATGTGACTAAGACAGTGACAGACTGCCAGAAGAGAGAGACAGAGAGAGAGGCAGAGAGACAGGGAGACAGAGAGATTTGATTTTACAAAGCCCTTTGTTAAACACTACAATAGGTATACAGACAAAAGCACATAAACTACATTAGTGCAATAAAAGAAAAAAATAATAAGCCAACAAATACAGCCAGGACGTTCCCTCATTGCGCCAATACACCCTTTGCATGGCTGTAGTCCACTGACTTCCGGTTCCTACTACAGCGGTCATACCGGTTTCCTGTTTGTTGTACATAACAAGTTAGGTCCCCATTATGAGGATGAGGATACCATGGTAAATCTTGCAGGCATCGCGAAAAATACGCCATTGTCAATAGCACACGCCAACAAACAGGAAACTGGTATGACCGCTGCAGTAGAAACCGGAAGTCAGTGGACTACAGTTATGCCCAGAGCCGACTGGCTAGAGAAGACCAGGTCTTCATCCTCTCTCAGTGAGCACAATACTCCCCCTACTGCCCATTTAAGGCCTAAAGCCTCCAGATTGTCTACCATTTTGTAGTAGGCATGCTCCATCCTGAGCCGAGCCTTCAGCAGTCCTGTAAGAACCTGTACAGGGTCCGCACAGCCCACCGCCCGGGCCCAGTTCTTACGGCTCAGCCAGATGGCTGATTTGGTGACAGCTGATATAAAGTTTATATGTGTGTGTGTGTGTGTGTGTGTGTGTGTGTGTGTGTGTGTGTGTGTACACCTTTCTTCCTGGCTAAGTATCTGTGACCATAGATAGACAACTGAAAAGAAAAAGCCTCCCCGAGCCCAAAAACCAACCCCTTAACAAGTCAAACACACCCATCAACCCAGAACGCTGGAAAAATCTCTGTGTCAGAGTTTCACACTATGAACAAAACAGACCCACTTCCCTGTGTTCAGGATCCAGGTGCGCTCTTTGTCTGTTCGTAGCTATCACCCTGTGCACGATCCTCCACTGGGGGTCAGCTGACCATTTCTCAACCAATAGCTTGTACAGGGATGGCCAGCAGCCTTTCGGGGAAGAGCCTGGGACAAAAAACTCAGCCCACCTCAAAATGTTCATGGCCTCCAGAGACTGAAAGTCCTCACCTTCAGACACAGGATGTAAGTTGCATTTTTTTCCCAGATCCTCAAATTTATCCAGCCGTGGGGTCGTGAAAGAAAGGTGGCAGCCCTCCCACCCCTGCCACGCCCCCACATTAGGACAGACAGTCAACTGTGGAAAGCTATATTCCAAATCCTCCTTCCACTGGCCAGCGAGCTCACGGTTCTCCATAATAAATGTCCTCAGTTACTCTGGAAGTGACGCACACACGTCCTCAATAATATGATATCCAATATCCAACACTGGGTTGTTGAATATTGTGAGGGGGAGCAGTGCTGAAGGGTGTCTCCTAAAGTCCATTGTTATCTCCACAGTCTTTGCAAACTTAAGCAGTTTAACAGCCGGGTCCTTGGAGGTGCAGCCATTGGTGAAGCAGGAGAAGAGCAGTGGGGAAAGGACATATGTATCCCTGGGAGGAACCAGTGCTGACTATCTGTATATCAGAAGTTACTTCCCTCAGCCTTACCTGCTGTTTCCTGCCTGTCAGGAAGGTGATGATCCGCTGACAGATCCACTGACATGATAGTGGGGCATACAGTGAGCTGTGAGAGTTTGGAGGAGAGAGATTTCTGGATCGATGGTGCTGAACGCCGAGCGGAAATCCACAAACAGGATGGATCCTTGCATATGTCGCTGGGCAGTGAAGGTGTTGCAAGATGTAGTGCGGCCCCATGTTGACTTCATCATCCACTGACCTGTTTGCCCAGTAGGCAAACTGCGGGTCCAGCAGGTGTCGTGTAATGTTCTTCAGGTGGGCCAAGACCAGTCGCTCAAAGATCTTCATGATCACAGACGTCACAGCAACAGGCCTGTACTCATTCTGTCCTGTGGTGGAGGGTTTCTTTTGGACCGGGATGATGGTGGAGCATTTGAAGCAGGGGGGACTTCACACAGATCCATGGATCAGCTGGTCAGCACAGGCTTTAAGACAGGATGGGGAGACGCCATTTGGACCCAGTGCTTTCCTGGTCTTCTGTCTCTGGACAAACCAGCTCACATCCTCTCCATGTTCTTGAGTGCAGCCTGAGTATCGGGGGGGGGATTGCCAGAGGTGTGATGGGAGCTGTTGTCGTTGGGCGGGAGTGGGGGAGGGGTGTGAATTTGTTTCTCTCAAACCTGCAATAGAAGACATCCAGGTCATCAGCCAGATCTTTGTTTGCCTGGGCATGGGGGGATGGTCTTCTGTAGTGTGTGATGTCTTGCAGGCCCCTCCACACTGACACAGGGTCGTTGGCTGAAACCATGTTTTTCAGCTTCTCAGTGTAGCTTCTTCTACCCACTCTGAGTTCCCTTGTTGGTGAGTTTCTGGCCTGCTTGTACAGGGCTCTACCCCCGCTGCAGGAGGCACCCTGCTTGGCCGGCCGAAGTTGTCTTAGTTTGGCTGTGAACCATGGCTTGTTGTTGTTGTATGTGCAGAAGGTCTTGGAAGACACAAAAGTCTTCACAGAAGCGGATGTAAGACGTCACAGGGTCACCTTAGTTCATCCAGGTGGAAGTTGCAGCTTTATATACACTCCAGTCAGTGCAGTCATAACAGTCTTGCAGCTCCTGCTTTGCTTCGCTGGTCCGTCTCTTCACTGTGCTAACCACAGGTGTTGCAGGTTTTACTTTCTGCCTGTCTGTTGGAATAAGATGAACCAAGCAGAGATCAGACTGCCCCAAAGCTGCCCGGGGGACAGAGCGATATGCATCTCTAAGAACTGTGCGGCAGTCGTCTAGTGTGTTATTTTCCCTGACGGGACAGTTAATATGCTGTCTGTATTTTGGTAGTTCGTGGTTTAATGAAAAGTGAGTCTGCATGGTTTTGTTCCAAGCCGGTAATCTGTTTGGCCAGGGTTTGCAGTGCGTTGGCCTGGGATGGGGGTGTAAACACCGACTAGGATGAAGGATGGGAGCTCCTGTGGTGAGCTCCCAACAATGGCTCAAGTTCGGGCTGCAGTATTTGCTTCACAATGATGGCTTGGCTAATGGAAGAAAGGCACTGGAGAGCGCTGTGCCAAGGCTGCAACCCCGGCGCCATCTTGAGCTGAAGCTGCTTGAGGCTTCATTAATGCACAAGATAACAGCCAAGGCAGACATGTCCCTGGGCCTCTCTTGCCTCCATGTAACCTATTTGCTTTTCTTTCTCTGCTGCCCCCCTCCCCCTTTGCCACCCTCCCCCTTTGGTATAGGCTTTAACAAGTGCAGCTGCGTTCTAATTGGCGTCTGTGTTTTTGTTCTTGTGTGTGTTGTGTCACACCCCACTGTTTTCATGTGCGTGCGTATGTATGTATGTATGCATGTGTGTGTGTGTGTGTGTGTGTATGTATGTGTGTGTGTGTGTGTGTCCCGCCCCATTGTGTTGTTCAGCATGCCAGCCTTTGATTTCAACTCCGATTCAAAACAGTGGCACCTGAACACACCGCAGGCCCTCGTAGTTAGTACACATATGTGTGTGTGTGTGTGTGTGTGTGTGTGTGTGTGTGTGTGTGTGTGTGTGTGTGTGTGTGTGTGTGTGTGTGTGTGTGTGTGTGTCAGCCTCTCCGCTTGCATGCAACAGTGTGAACAGCAGGTCAATTCATAAGCTCTGCGTCTTATTTACACCATACCATTATCTGTGCCGCTGCGCCAAAGAGATAGACAGCGAGAAGAATGACGTCATCAGGTCGGTACAATATGGTCAGTGATAGATAGATAGATAGATAGATAGATAGATAGATAGATAGATAGATAGATAGATAGATAGATAGATAGATAGATAGATAGATAGATAGATAGATAGATAGATAGATAGATAGATAGATAGATAGATAGATAGATAGATAGATAGATAGATAGATAGATAGATAGATAGATAGATAGATATGTGGGTGGATAGATAGATAGATAGATAGATAGATAGATAGATAGATAGATAGATAGATAGATAGATAGATAGATAGATAGATAGATAGATAGATAGATAGATAGATAGATAGATAGATAGATAGATAGATAGATAGATAGATAGATAGATAGATAGATAGATAGATAGATAGATAGATAGATAGATAGATAGATAGATATGTGGGTGGAGAGAATAGGTGGATGGAGGGACTGAGGCAAAGATCAGGCGGTCACGACGCCGCAACGTTACACACTTCCACGGGACACACTGCGCACGACCTGCGCATGAAAGTGGGGGAATCTGTTTAAAACAGCGGGAAGGCTGCTGCGCAGCTGCTGTCTGCCAATCAATACACGTCCTGCTTATCATCTCCTGCACGCACACACGCACACGCACACGCAGCACTACATAGGCCAAGCACGATGGAGTGGTTGTTAGCCAGAGTGGAGGATAACCAAGATAATCTGTATTTATATCTTTAAAACAGGATTCTTACTTGTTCTTTGCTACTCTGAGTGTGAATGGCTCGCAGCTGGTTCGCGACTGGCCAAGTACTAAACACAGAACAGCGCCGTCTTTCCACGTCAGCTGTGTGACAGCGACCCCTAGTGGCCATGCTTGATTTATAGCGCCCATGTCAGTGTATCGGGATGATTACATTCGATTCGATTAGATAGTTTTATTAGACACACGACCAAGGCCGGTGGAATCTGTTTTTGGTACACAACACATCCATGGACAACAACAACCACGCAGCATATTATCACGAGCAATACAGCTACACAATAACAGAAATGAACATATCACGCATAACTATTAGGTATGGTTGCCAGTGGTGTGTGAAGGGGGGGACTATAGGGGGGAATTCAGAGTCCTGATGGCCGGGAGGGGGGGTCTTGCGTGTCAGGGTGGGGTATTAATTTGTCCTCTCTGTGAAATGGTTTTGGTAACCTAATGTATATTGGAAGGGCAGCTCTCTTATATTTATAATAGTAAATACCCCCCCCCCCCACTCAAATACATCCTGTCACGAGCCGTCTCGGGGGAGGTCCTCCTCTGTTGCCCTCCCTGTGGTTTCTTCTCATTTTTCCTCCCTGTTAAAAGGTTTATTTAGGGAGTTGTTGCTCATCTGATGCGAGGATCTAAGGACAGGCTGTTGTGTTGCTGTAAACCCCACTGAGGCAAATTTGTAATTTGTGATATTGGGCAAAACAAATAAGACTGATTTGACTCGACGACAGGACTCAACAGTAGTTACCCTGACCACTCCCTACCCTCAACCTTGGTTTTTTCTTTTGTTTTTTTTTTAATACGGGCGTCAAACCCTTCGTGTCATATACCATATTTTAACATTGTTAAATACATCCCAGCAGCAGGGTGTGTGTGTGTGTGTGTGTGTGTGTGTGTGTGTGTGTGTGTGTGTGTGTGTGTGTGTGTGTGTGTGTGTGTGTGTGTGTGTGTGTGTGTGTGATTCGTAAAGACTGATTGGGCTAATGCATCCAGGCACCATGTGAGTGTGTGGAGGTCGGGGGGGGGGAGGGGGGAGTTGCGCATCTGTGCGTGTGTGACAGCGCACCATGGTGTCACCGTGCCCGTGCGCACACTAGCGCCGCCTACCTGTACGTCTGCGTGTTTGTGTGGTCACCCGCGAGTGTCTTCATGCGTCTGTCTGTTTGCGTTCGGTAACTAACGAAGACGGACGGGTTTGCCCAGGAGAGCCCATCTGTTATTTTGCGTTTTTAAAAATAGCCAGATGAATAAAAATGTCTCTCCGGTGGTCTTCAGACGTGTGCTGTCATCTCTCCATTACCCCCTCTTTTTTTTTCTTTTTTTTTTGGAACCGTCATGCACACTCCCAGCTGACTTTTCTTCCATTACCACCTGGAAATGAAAGGGTAATTTGCTGTCAACAGGGATGGACAGGGAACATAATAGTTTGGAGGCACACAAAGGAGAAAGGCTGCCCTTTGACCCGAGGACTTTGCCTTCAACAGGTCCTCCAGCAGGCGTCCTTGAGCAACACAATGAATCAATGCCGGTTCAAGGGAAACCTCTTCCATTGCCACTTCCCACCTCCGCCCTCTGCAGAGGGAAATGTTCCCAACTGGGAGCGTCACAATATCTGCTTCTCTCACCACTAGTTAAAGGTTTATCCTTGCAAACACACGGTGGTGCACTGATTTAACTCGGGACATCATGGAAGCTGGCAGGGTTGTTGACAGGATAAGATTCGTGACACGACACAAGCAGTGTTGCCAAATATCACGCTTCTGGCGTGAGACACACGCTTTCACATTCAGCCTCACGCTCTCACCCTGCCCAAACGATTCTCACGCGCAAACCCTGCGACAGCAACAGAGATGAACGGGTGAACCATTAGTGCCACACCAGAAAGACTTTTGACTGGTCTTTCCAGACGGCAAGCAACACTCCGCCTGTATACCCGCTTGGATCCTTGGGTTCTCGATGCACTCCTCGTGTGAATAGACCGGCAGACAAGCTCTCCACGAGTCAGCGCTCTAAGTGTGGTAACCATGGAAACGGCTTCTGCGCACTACTGTATCCCTGCCGGTACAACTGTATTTTATTTACAGTTTATGGCAACAAATTAAAATATATCTTCTAAAAATAATGTAAGAAACAGTCTATAACTAACTAACATAACTACTGAATTTCAAGTTACTTTAACAGTGTATCAGCCGAATGCACAAGCCAGTGCATCCTTAGTGCCGGTCCCAAGCCCGGACAAATGGGGAGGGTTGCGTCAGGAAGGGCATCCGGCATAAAATCTTTGCCAAATCAAATATGCGGATCATAAATAAGACTTACATACCGGATCGGTCGAGGCCCGGGTTAACAACGACCGCCACCGGTACTGATAACCAGCAGGGTGTCGGTGGAAACTATGCTACTGTTGGGCGAAGGAGAAGGAGAGGGGGAAAGCATGTCCAGAGGCAGCTAGAGAGGAGGAAGGGTAGGCATGTGGAGGTGAGAGTTGGAACTTTGAATGTTGGCACTATGACTGGTAAAGGGAGAGAGCTGGCTGACATGATGGAAAGAAGAAAGGTAGGCATACTGTGTGTGCAAGAGACCAGGTGGAAGGGGAGTAAGGCCAGGAGTATCGGAGGTGGCTTCAAACTCTTCTACCATGGTGTGAATGGGAGGAGTAAAGGGGTAGGGGTAATTCTGAAGGAAGAGTATGTCAAGAGCGTGCTGGAGGTGAAGAGAGTGTCAGACAGAGTGATGAGTATGAAGCTGGAAATTGAAGGTTTATTGCTGAATGTTATCAGCGCATATGCCCCGCAAGTTGGGTGTGAGATGGATGAAAAAGAAGAATTCTGGAATGAGTTGGACGACATGGTGGAGAGGGTACCAAAGGAGGAGAGAGTGGTGATTGGAGCCGACTTCAATGGACATGTTGGGGAAGGGAACAGAGGTGATGAGGAGGTGATGGGAAGGTATGGAGTCAAGAAGAGAAATGTGGAAGGACAGATGGTGGTGGATTTTGCGAAAAGGATGGAAATGGCTGTGGTGAATACATATTTCAAGAAGAGGGAGGAACACAGGGTGACGTACAAGAGTGGAGGAAAGTGCACACAGGTGGACTATATCTTATGTAGAAGGCGCCATCTAAAAGGGATTGGAGACTGCAAGGTGGTGACAGGGGAGAACGTAGCTAGGCAGCATCGGATGGTGGTCTGTAGGATGACTTTAGAGACCAAGAAGAGAAAGCGAGTGAAGACACAGCCGAAGATCAAATGGTGGAAGTTGAAGAAGGAAGACTGTTGTGTGGAGTTCAGGCAGGAGTTTAGACAGGCACTGGGTGGTAGTGAAGAGTTGCCAGATGGCTGGAAAACCACTGCAGAAATAGTGAGGGAGACAGCTAGGAAGGTACTTGGTGTGTCATCAGGACAGAGGAAGGAAGACAAGGAGACTTGGTGGTGGAATGAGGAAGTACAGCAAATTATACAGAGGAAAAGGTTGGCAAAGAAGAAGTGGGATAGTAAGAGAGATGAAGAAAGTAGACAGGAGTACAAGGAGATGCAGCGTAAAGCAAAGAGAGAGGTGGCAAAGGCAAAGGAAAAGGCGTATGGTGAGTTGTATGACAGATTAGACACTAAGGAAGGAGAAAAGGACTTGTACCGATTGGCTAGACAGAGGGACCAAGCTGCAAAGGATGTGCAGCAAGTTAGGGCGATCAAGGATAGAGATGGAAATGTGCTGACAAGCGAGGAGAGTGTGCTAAGAAGGTGGAAGGAATACTTTGAGGGGCTGATGAATGAAGAAAATGAGAGAGAGAGAAGGTTGGATGATGTAGGGATAGTGAATCAGGAAGTTCAGCGGATTAGCAAGGAGGAAGTGAGGGCTGCTATGAAGAGGATGAAGAGTGGAAAGGCAGTTGGTCCTGATGACATACCTGTGGAGGCATGGAGATGTTTAGGAGAGATGGCAGTGGAGTTTTTAACTAGATTGTTTAACACAATCCTGGAAAGTGAGAGGATGCCAGAGGAGTGGAGAAGAAGCATACTGGTACCGATTTTCAAGAACAAGGGAGATGTGCAGAACTGTAACAACTACAGAGGTATAAAGTTGATCAGCCACAGCATGAAGATTTGGGAAAGAGTAATAGAAGCTAGGTTAAGAGGAGAGGTGACGATCAGCGAGCAGCAGTATGGTTTCATGCCACGAAAGAGCACGACAGATGCGATGTTTGCTTTGAGAATGTTGATTGAGAAGTATAGAGAAGGCCAGAAAGAGTTGCATTGTGTCTTTGTAGATTTAGAGAAAGCTTATGACAGAGTGCCGAGAGAGGAGGTGTGGTATTGTATGAGGAAGTCAGGAGTTGCAGAGAAGTATGTAGGAGTGGTGCAGGATACGTATGAGGGAAGTGTGACAATGGTGAGGTGTGCGGTTGGAATGACAGATGGGTTCAAGGTGGAGGTGGGATTACATCAAGGATCGGCTCTTAGCCCTTTCTTGTTTGCAATGGTGATGGACAGGTTGACGGACAAGATCAGGCAGGAGTCTCCATGGACGATGATGTTCGCGGATGACATTGTGATCTGTAGCGAGAGTAGGGTACAGGTTGAGGAGAGCCTGGAGAGGTGGAGGTATGCACTGGAGAGAAGAGGAATGAAAGTCAGTAGGAGCAAGACGGAATACCTATGCGTGAATGAGAGAGAGGACAGTGGAATGGTCATGATGCAAGGAGTGGAGGTGACAAAGACATCTGAGTTTAAATACTTGGGGTCAACTGTCCAAAGTAACGGGGAGTGCAGTAGAGAGGTGAAAAAGAGAGTGCAGGCAGGTTGGAGTGGGTGGAGAAGAGTGTCAGGAGTGATTTGCAACAGAAGGGTATCAGCAAGAGTTAAAGGGAAAGTTTACAAGATGGTTGTGAGACCAGCTATGTTATATGGTTTGGAGACAGTGGCACTGACGAAAAGACAGGAGGCGGAGCTGGAGGTGGCAGAGTTGAAGATGCTAAGATTTTCACTGGGAGTAACGAAGAAGGACAGGATTAGGAACGATTATATTAGAGGGACCGCTCAGGTTGGACGGTTTGGAGACAAAGCAAGAGAGGCAAGATTGAGATGGCTTGGACATGTGTGGAGGAGAGATGCTGAGTATATTGGGAGAAGGATGCTGAATATGGAGCTGCCAGGGAAGAGGAGAAGAGGAAGGCCAAAGAGGAGGTTTATGGATGTAGTGAGGGAAGACATGCAGGTGGCTGGTGTGACAGAGGAAGACGCAGAAGACAGGAAGAAATGGAAAGGGATGATCCGCTGTGGCGACCCCTAACGGGAGCAGCCGAAAGTAGTAGTAGTAGTTTAACAGTGTATCAGCCATGGATGTGTAGACTAGCTAGCCCTTGGCTAATAGGTTGGACCCTTCAGTTGACTGGTTAGCGCAGTCGCCTGTGGTGCAGGGAACCCAAGTTCGATTCCCGGCATCCCCCTGAATTCTCGCTACATTTTACACTACCCCCCCCCTCCTCCGGGAAGCGCGTCCCCGCGCTTCAGCTCCCTCACGCCTCGGAGCGCACATGCATCCCACTGCTGCCACCAAGGTATAGAGAATTCAGGGGGCAGCTGGGAATCCAACCTGGGTTCCCAGCACTAAACTGCCCACTAAACTCAACTCATATATAACAATACAGCAAACACTTAAATATTTTGCAATATTTTGTTGAAATTTTAGAACATTTTCATAGAGAAAATATGTCGATATACATAAGAGTAATCAGAGCTTTGCTAGCTAGTGTGGCGCTGTTGTGGTTCTGTCTGTGCAACCCTGATACAACACAGCATCTGTCACCTAGTGGTTGGAGACGGAAACTTCACAATGAAGTTTTGCCGCTGCACGTCACTGTGTGCAAGCTCAAGAACTGATCAAGTCCATCCAGGGCGTCCGGGTAGCGTAGCGGTCTATTCACCACGTATTCTACCAATACGGGATCATCGGGTCGACCCCCGTGTTACCTCCGGCTTGATCGGGTGTCCCTACAGACACGATTGGCCGTGTCTGCGGGTGGGAAGTCGGATGTGGGTGTGTGTCCTGGTCGCTGCACTAGCGCCTCCTCTGTTCGATCGCCCCCCCCCCCCCGGATCGGCAAAGAGCGACAGGGACGGCTCAAAAATAAAAAAAATAAAAAAGAGCGGGGTAATTGGCCAGGTACAATTGGGGAGAAAAAAGGGAAAAATTGAAAAAAAAATGTAGTTCATCCATCCCTTATACAAAGCGCTTATCCGGCTGTCAGGGTCGTGGGGAGGCTGCAGCCTATCCCAGCAGTCGCTGGGTTTGAATTGGTGAATTGGAATTGATGATGTTTTTGAAAATCAATATAATGTGGTGAAAAATAGTATCGCAATACCCAAGCATATCGATCTATAGTCTTACACCCGAAGGAACTGGGGGCCGGGGGTGGGGGGCAAGCCTTATCGTGCTGCAATGAATATCAGGGTTAAACGTTTTGTGCTGGACAAATTAAGAGAGCAGGGAAGGAATGGAGGAAACGCGCGGATTGATCAACAGAGCGCTGGTTCAATACGTAGACGGTCTCGGTGAATAGATGATGGATGGAGCAGGGGAAGCAGAAAGAAAATCGGACCGTCTGATTGATGACTGCTCACATCCCAAAGCTCAACAGGCGGCGTCGCCACTCCGAGCCACCGGGGCCATCTCAAGCCGTAATGCTCCTGCGGTTTCTCAAGGCACAGCTCTGCAGAGCCATAGAGGGTCCTCTAGTCCTGTACGGTTTACACCTCAACATGTCCTCGTCCTTCTAATTCAGCCATAAAGACGGTCATTATGGTCATTTTGGATTTTCAAAGCTTAATAACTATGAAAAAATATATGTACAGAACTGCCGCTCCCTGAATTCTCCTAAAATTAAAATAAGTTTAAGATCAATCGCCCAAAAGAAAAGTTACTATGAATCTACCTAAAACGACCATGGACGGTCAAAATGACAGTCTCGTAATTTGCGCGTCATGTCAGTATTTATGACGTGTGTTTATCGCGTCATTTCCTTCACGGCGGTCGTTGTTCTGTCCTAGAAACACACTATTGTCCTCCAGTGCAGGGAAATAGTCTAAACTTGTTTTTTTTGTTTGTGTTTTTTATTGCCAACATGTCTGGTTACAGACGCCGTTACAGACGCACCATGACTACCACCGACGCGTTGCGGTATTTACAGGCGTTGGGCAGGGGCCATTTTACATTATTTGAAAAATAGTATTAAAATTGTTAAAATTTCAACTTTAGTGTCAGTTAGTTTCCTAACAGACATACTAACATATTGCAGCGAATTCAGGAGGGCAGTCCGGAAACCGCCACAGCCGAGACGCGAGCTCGTATCTTCTGCACCGAGGGCGACAACATTAACCAGTCGACTAAAGGGTCCGACCTGTTAGCCAATTGCTAACGTTCTACTTATTAGTGAACCTTACAATATGTAATGCATTGATATCTCTACTGGGTATTTATCTTGACAGAATATAGAGTTTAAAACCGCGGCGGTCAAAATGACCGCCCACGTTTGTTCTATTAGTTTTTAAGTTCCGGTCGTACTTTGGGGCTGTTTCATTATTTATTTTTAGTTCTTTTTTTCTTTTTCTTTTTTTACATGTCACGTTTTATAGGCCTTGTTACGTTTGTTAGATTAGCAGTATGTGTTTTCCGTTTTGTTTTTCAGGTAATATTTTCACTTTTTCTATTTTGTTATTCATGGTCGACCATGTCTCTCTGAAGTTTAAATTGTTTGAAAATAGTATAGTTGTTAAAATGTTAATTTTCGTGTCAGTTAGTTTCATAACAAACATACTAACATATGCAATGCATTAATATCTCAATTGGGTATTTATCTTGACAGAATACAGAGTTTAAAACCCGGCGGTCATTTTGACCGCCCTCGGTCGTTTTAGGTAGGAATGAAATCCCGGTCGTTCTGGTGTTAACTTTTTTTCTGTCTGTGGACTTGTTAATGCTACAGAGAACCAGCTGCTGTCCATTATGGCCGTAACCCGTCATAACCCACACTGTTGTCACAAGGGCGTCATCACTCACCGCAGCGTCTTCTCATCTCTACACACATCTTCTCACAGCCGTGCACAATGCACAAAGCACACGATCTGTGCAGGACAATGCAAATCCATAATGAAGGCAACCTCTCATTAAGTGGGAAGCTTTTTACACGCTGACGCCCATGAGCGGCGCCCAAGCGTAGGTGTGAACATCGAAGTATGTGCGTGTGCGTGTGCGCGTGTGCGTGCGTGCGTGCAGCTTGACTATATGGGCCACTTTGTGCACATTTCTTCCTAATGGCTGAAGACGGCGGCAGATGAAGAGAGCGGCGGGGAGTCGTTCTATAAATGATTCACTCTGGCTGAGCAGGTGGGATATGAATTCACTTTATGAAACGTTAAACACGCCGTCGACGTTAATGGGTTCTGTGGGGTCATGCTGAGCACACACACACACACACACACACACACACACACACACACACACACACACACACACACTTACCTGCTCCAGAGCTGTGGGTCTACTTTGTGTGTTCTGTGTGGTTACGGTTGTAGTCGTCTTAAATGGAGGAGTTGTTTCTAAATTGCAGACCCTCTCTGACCACCACATTCCACGTGAGTATTTGAGGAGGGGGAGAGTAGTGTTATAAAATGCTAATTATGGTCATGGTAACTCTGCCGCGATACCCCCCCCCCCCCATACAGAGATGCATTAGTAAAACAAAATCTCTTTAGGCACAAACAAAGAATTGGAGACCCTGTAATAGCTCCCATTATGACCTCCCATGCAGAAAGGAGGCTGGGAGCCCTCTCTCCTCCTAAGCAATTAGTCAGGAACGGCGCCGCTGGTTTTCCCGCGCTTGCAAACAAATGTTTACGCGGGGACTTTGTGCAACATGGTGCAGCCATTACACTGCGTGTCAACATGCCAGCCTTCACCATATTGATTAGCTACGAGTTCACATCTCATTTGTTTTTTAATCAGTTTTAGCTTCTCCGTGTCTTTACTTGATTGAGCGGAAAGAGAGAGGCGTTCACAAAGCTCAGCTTCTGCACATCAACACAAAATTCAGTTAGATTTCCTGATCTACTACCACTTTCGGCTGCTCCCGTTAGGGGGCGCCAAAGCGGATCATCCATTTCCAACTCTTCCTGTCCTCTGCATCTTCCTCTGTCACGCCAGCCACCTGCATGTCTTCCCTCACCACATCCATACACCTCCTCTTTGGCCTTCCTCTTCTCCTCTTCCCTGGCAGCTCCATATTCCGCATCCTTCTCTCAATATACCCAGCATCTCAGTCCAAACCATCTCAATCTTGCCTCTCTTGCTTTGTCTCCAAACCGTCCAACCTGAACTGTCCCTCTACAACCTGGTATCACGCCAAAACGTGTAATACACCCGCTGGTCCAGCGTGTCAGTGTCACGGTTTGCCTCACTCAGACGTGCCAGCAGGGGGCGATGATTAAGAGGTGAAGGCAGGTTAGGGTTAGGGTTAGGGTTAAAGTTAAGGTTAGGGTTGGGGTTCTTCTTGAGGTTTGGTTAGAGTTATGGTTACGGTTAGGTTTAGGGTTGGGTTAGGGTTATGGTTGGGTTAGGGTTAGGTTAGGGTTAGAGTTAGGCGAGGGATTTTGGAAAATGCTGTATGCTTCTTTTCCTCCGTGGGGAGTTGCTGGCATTGAGTTAATCATCGCCCCCTGCTGGAACTGCACCTTCATACACGCGTGTACTTTTCACGCCTGAGCGAGGCAAACCGTGACACTGACACGCTGGACCAGCGTGTATATTACACGCATTGGCGTGACACCGGGCTGCCCTCTAATATACTCGTTCCTAATCCTAGATTTCCTGATGTACAGAAAACAAATGATGAGAAATAATAAATAATAATCGAAGGGTGTGCTCCCATTATCGGGGCATCACATTGCTCAGCTCCCTGTGAAATTCTACTCTAGGGTGCTGGAAAGGAGGCCCCGCAGATCGAGAAGGAACAATGCGGATTCCGTCCTGGCCGTGGATCAACGGACCAACTCTTGACCAGCCAGTCTACATGTGTTTTGTAGACATGGAGAACGCTTACGACCGTGTATCCCGGGGCCCTCTGTGGGGGGTACTGCGGGAGTATGGGGTATTGGAGCAGTTGCTACAAGCCTCCGGTCCTTATATAACACGTTTTCAGTGCGTGTCGGACTCCGCCAAGGTTGTGCCTTGTCTCCGATTCTGTTTGTGATATTCATGGACAGGATCTGAAGGCGCAGCCAAGGTGAGGAGTGTGTCCGTTCTGGGAACCCCAGAATTGCATATCTGCTCTTCGCAGATGATGTGGTTTTGTTGGCTTCATCAGAACGCGACCTCCAACGCGCACTGGGGCGGTTTGCAGCTAAGTGTGTAATGGCCGGGATGAGAGTCAGCACCTCCAAGTCTGAGG
>NC_079213.1:34338189-34358189 GCF_029633865.1 Lampris incognitus | reverse complement strand
GGCTAAGCTAACTGCTAGCCCATGCAGACCAGCCGTTCCGATAACACCGAGGCGTTGACTGTGTTTTCGTGTCGTCGTGTGGTGGGAGGAGTTGTGTCGGAGGGGTCTGGCTGGGAGAGCTGGTGTTGGATCAACTGGGAGAGCTTGGCCCTGTAGGCCCAAGGACCACGGCCCTGACTGGAGCTTTGCCCGAAGAGGAAACACCGACGGGGGTCTGACAGGATGTGGAAACGGGGCAGGCTAAGCTAACTGCTAGCCCTTACATACATGGCTGCTATATTTTGTTTTTAATTTAAATTGTTTTATGTTGCCAATGAGCGTTGTCATGTTAATTAGTGTGATACTGCTTTGCAGTTCTTTATTTATTTATTTTTCTTCTGCCCATTTTTTACACTTTGTAGCTCCTTCATACTTTTAGCCACTGAAACCACTCAGGTATCAAAATGTTCATCTCTTTAAGCCCATTAAGGCTCACATTTCGGTTTTTTGAAATCTTTTATACTTTTAGACATATTAAGCTTTTTCTACTTTTTCAAAACAATGGAATTTTATGGGGAAAGGTTAAAACCCTCATCACTTTTGAACTGTATGTCCTCCTTCATTTTTTGAGCTATAAACCCCATTTAAAGCTTTGACAGTTCAGGACACTCAGCTCTTTCAGAATCCTATTCAGATTTTTAAAATATTTTATAGTTTTTGAACAATTCAGCTCTAAAGTTTAGCAATTCTGCCATACACTTTGCCTGTTAGAATGTTCAGTCCTATTGTGACGTCACATATCAATTTGAAACTCAACTGCCAGCCTAATTAGTGTGTCACACTATTGCTTTGCAGTTCTTTATTAGTGGCACCAACTCCACTTTTTCATACTTTAAACTACAGAAACCATTCAACAATCAAACTATTTATATATTTAGCACATTATGGCAAATTTTTCAGTATTTTATACCTTTAAACTTTTTAAAATATTCAACCATTTCACATTTCAGTTTCCAGGTATTTCAGGTAGGCTAGTGACTTTCTGACTTTTCCTATTTATCCATTTTCAGCAATGCTTTCGCGATTTCTTTCAGCAGCTCAGCATTCACACGTTTTTTCTGTGGAAAAGCATTTTTCTACTTAAAATTTCAGTTGGCGGTAGAGAGTCGAACCCTAACGCTAACCATCGCCCCCTGCTGGCACTACACCTTCCTACACGCGTTTACATTTCACGCCTGAGCGATGCAAATCGTGACGCCGACACGGTGGACCGGCTGGAGTATTACACGCTTTGGCGTGATACCGGGTTGCACAGACCGGCGGTTCCGGCAGTCATTCTGCGCCAGCCAGTGATCTTTTAGTTTAGTTTGGATATGTGTGTTCTAGAAGTTCTTGTAGTTCTTGTGGTTTCTGGCTATGTGTTTCGGTCTTTGTGTTGCACTGCTGTGGGGGAAACGATGTTTCGTTTCATTTCAAGTGTGAAGAGCACGAAATGGCAAATGAAGTGTTTCTGGTTCTGATACTGACTTGTGATTTGCTGGCACCACCCAGCTCTGCAGCGTGCATGGATATGGTGACGTCACTTCTCCATAACAAAGCTCCACACGACTGATGGGGCTTCGAACAGGGCCTGTAATCATCACCCAGACCTATCAAGGTTAACGCCATTTCCCCTCTCAGCTGTGAGCCTTAAAAGATCTCCATCACCCAGGCAACACGCCGTCCCCTTTTCCTTAATGGACTGGTCACTCCTCAGTGGCTCACGTGGGATCAGCTCCGCGTGAGAAGATCTGACGTCTGACGCACGCCGTTCCTGTGGAACGGGATTATGGCCTGCTTACACCAAGACGGCCGCAATAACACGGTACACTTCCTGTGCAGACCGGGATATGGGGGGGGCGCAGGTGGATGGAAATGAAGACTGTCGTGTCAGCAGAAGAGGAAGGCTGAGTGATTGAAGACAAGGGAAATGATGTGAAACGAAGGTGGAAGAGACACAGTAGTCCATGGGCCAGACGACATTTCGGTACACTCAAGGTGGCAAAACTTACTTATAATTTTTGAAAGGATCCATGTCTGTAGATGATATTTTGGTATGATAACCATTCCTGAGTGGCAGCTGTATCACAGTTATCAGCTCATGAAGTTAACCACCCGCTAAACTAAATTGCATTTTAGACGCTGGTGCATATCCTGGTTTAGCCTCATGGTCAGGACATTTTTCAATGTTCTATAATATTGTCTTTGGTATCATTTTAAAGGGGACCTTCTTAGCTTTCATTCAAGCCCTGTTGTGGATATTTCTCACAAATATAGAGGTCACTTGAGCTCTTCAACCCGTCAATAACACACATCTTTCTGCAATGTTCGCCTAAACTATATACTTTCTTTTAGCCCTGTGGCATCTAGGAATATCAGGGACACAAAACACAAAAACTGGAATACTCACAGGACTGTAAAGATTCAGGAAATGTATAATATACCCATACTATTTCATTGTGTGAGGTGATTGTGAGCCTTAAATGAGAACTAGACCAAAGCCAGTTAGGTCACAAACTGGTCTCTATACATTTGTTTAAATACACAATCAAAATACATGATAAAAAGGAATACCATAGTGAGGTAATGAACAATTTTAATATTTTAAACAACATTGACATTTACATATACTTAGTCAATGATACATGTAATCCCATATCATTAGTGGGCATATGTAATGGTAATGGGTAGGGTAATGGGTATATGTGAATATGGTTACATTATTGTTATTAAGCTCTGGGTAACCAAGTCCAGAATCAACATCCTGTGCATCAATAGACTACTACCACAGTAATACCATCAGAATCATCACACTGTCATTCATCAAACTGCTCGTTTCTCTCATCATCTGACTCCCCAAGTTCAAAGTCCAGTTCTGGACCATCCTGCTGTTTTTGGTTACTGCAGGTCTGTAACCTGCACATGTCTGTGCATGGAAGTCCATTTGACAGGCACATGCAGCTTGGCATTTTGCATGAATGCACACACTTGCATGTTAGCATTTCCAAGACCACATCCGGTGCAGGTGGGGAGCGCATCCAGTAAATGGCCAGCTTGCCTTCATCGTCTGTCCATCCATACTCAGTAGGGCTTGGCACCACAGGGTTAGCCTGCAGACAGCACTTCCATATTGCTGCCTGATAGTTGGCTCGTTGAACATGCATAAAGAGACAGTCTCTACATGGTGGCAGCTGGCTGGACTCAACCTCTCCCCTTTTGGTGCAGAAGAGCTGGTAACGCAGTTTGTTCACCTCAGCAGTGCTGCTATTAGCAACATACATCCGACAGGTGAACTGCTCAATTTTCTGGAACAGCTCATCACTCACATTCCATGTCTGTCCCAGTTGACTAAAAGTCTCTTGGCAGGAAGTGTGCTTTCTCACTATCTTCAGGGCATTCAGCTTCCCTCGACCAGCGAATGCACTGACAGTGTCGCAGCCTGTGAAGGCATGTAAGCCAATTAGGCTGTCACAGATGCTGTCTCCAAGTGAACTTGCCAGTTTGGTGATGTCGACAAACCGTGTGCGGTTCTGAGTCCCACACTTCTGGTAGATGGGACAGGTGATGTCCTTCTGGAAGCCAAGACAAAGCACCATGACATCAGTGTCCTCAGCTGTGATGATAACTGACTTTGAGCCCGCATTTGCTGCATGCAATGCATGCAGGAGCAGACGGGTGTCAGCTTCTTCATGTGTGGAGTGCAGTTCTGCTGCTTCCTCACACCCATCTTCTGTCAACTTGTTGCAGGTTTCCTCACAGGTCATGTACAACACCTTGCCATGCAGCATAGCTTTGTATCGTGGGAGTTTCCACTCTTCCACCAGAAACTTGATGAGACTGGTCTTGTTGGAGGAACTGCACAGAAATTTTCTCCACTGCTGGACGTGGTGTCCCCCTGCAAGATTCTTGTACTGGAGAGTGATGTCTCCACCCCGGTTCAGTCGTTCAACATCTTTGATCGAAGTCTGGTGATAGACATCAAAAACAACATCAATCCTCCCACTCTGTGCTCCCTCATGGAGGACCTGGGTCAAGGCTGACTCTGCCACCTGTGCAAAGGTTTTGTTGTTGCCATTCATTTTTTGGACCAGGCTCATCCCATCAATGATGGAAGTAGATGGGATTGGGATGTCTTCTGCAGGAGATACATTCTTTTCAAGCTCTCTGGCAAATGCAGCCTTGTTTGTTTTTCGTAAGGACCCATCAGCATTTGCCAGTGCCCATGGTAGTGGGCCCAATGGGTAGGCAAGGACATCATTCAGATTCACCTTCCTGCTTTCAGCCACCAGGATCATGTGACTGAAAAGGTTTCTATCTGCCTTCAGAACCACATCCTGTGCTTTCTTTCCATGAGCTTGTTTTTTGCTGACATTGGAGAATGTTTTCAGACTTTGCTTGGTCATCTTGTCGTGGAATTTCACAGGTGGTGGGTCTGCATCTAACCTTGTTTGCTGGAATGCTTGGTAGGCCTCTTCTCCTTTCTCAAGAGCTCTCAAGAGATCTATGGTCACATCAGGTGGAGCCATGTTGCCAGTGGAGAGGCTAACCAAATCAATCTCATCAGGGGACATAGGATTGAGCCAGTTATTCTCCATAAGGTCCATGAGAGACTGGACATCTGCTTCATCTCTCTTGATCCTTGGACTCTGTAGATCTGTATGAGACCATTTGCACCTGCCTTGACCTGTCAGGTCTCTCAGCTGTCTGAGGTACATGCTTCTATACTCAGCTGTGAGATAATATTTGGTCACAGCTCCTGGCTTCAAGCTGAATCCCTTTGTCCCTCCAGCTGTTTGGGTGTCTTTGTTTACCGTTTCTTCTATAGCTTGGTCAACAGGGATTCGGCCAAAGGGATTGGTGGAGCCCAGTTGGACTGAGAAGCCTCCTTCCATGAATTCTGTGTACACATCTGGGTGTGTGATGGGCAGCTCAGACATCTGGGCGTAGTAGTAGGGGAGGTAGCGTGCATAATTCATCCTGTCATAAGCAAAGCACCATGGGATCATTGCTCGAATGCTAGCCAAGTGTAGCATCCAGTCTCCCTCTCTGGATGCTCGGATGAGCCCCAACAAGATTTCAACCATGTCCAAATAGGACATCCAGACGTTCGAGAGGCTGCCGTTTCCACCTCTAAGGAACTCACGGTAGACTTCAAATAGATCCATGATGCGTGTACGAGAGCTGTTCTCGAGGACCTCCTTCAAAGCATGTTGTGAGACTTCTTTCCCAAGGCTGTCAATGGTCTTCAGTGTCTCATTCAGGTGAACCATGTCATTCCTGTGAGTTTCTTCCAACCAGGACAGGAAACCATTCAAGGTCAGTCGCATGAGAGCCTCATACAGGAGCTTGTGTAGTCGCACTGCCCTGTTGTACTTGCGGCCATCCATAACACCAGCAATTGAGCCTTCTGCAATCATGCCAGACTCAATGCAGAGGTCTTTGAGTCCAGCATCTTGGAAACGCTTTCCTATTATCGCCAGCAGTGTGCAGATGGTGTGGAATACCCCAAGCCTAACGATGATATCATGGAACTTGTCATGGTGTTTCCATGTGATCTCGACAGCCTTCGCATACAGGGCTTGGTCAAAGACACAGACAATCTTCCTCAGGCCTAAGCACTGCATGATGCTCAGTGACTGGTTAAGCACCTCGTTGACAGTAGACATTTGTGTCGCTGGAGCATTGATGGTAGGCAGATAGCCTATATTGTCGGGGATGACCGTCATCTCTCCTCGAGTCAGGATGTTGAAGCCTGTCCAGCTGCTGAATGACTGTTCTTCTTGTTGTGACATGCGTGCTAGGACCCAAAGAAGGTTTTTCTCTCTGGCAAGCTTAGTATTGGCTGCAGTATCGGCATCTGACTTTTTGCTTTGTGGTTGCCCTACCCGTTGTCCAGCATTGTAAGTTGGTAACATTGGTGGGGGTCCATCAATGCTTCTCTTCTTTGTTTTGGGAACAGTGGGCATGGGTTGGACAGGAAGTGGGTTGACTGGCTTTGCTTGCACAGCAATCCCATTGACTCTGTGAGATGTTCCCTCACCACTGACAGTTTCTTCAAGACGGTCGATATTGTCCCAGGCTAAAGTTGTGAGTATGCCAGGATGGATGTTAGCTGGAAGGGCAATGCCACTCCCTGATGATGAGAGTTTCTGGAGACACAGGGCAGTGTTGATCTCTTCCATCTGTGAATAGGACACACTGTGACCAAGTCGGTTGAGGATGTTTATCAACTCTACATTTCCTGTCAACGATTTGACACTGAATGGCAGAACAATGTGCTTGGAAGGCTTGGTATTTCCACATGTCACTGCATATACTATGTCATGGCCAAATGACTGCAGAAGGCACTGCACTCTCTGGGATGCATGATCAGGATCATTTGAGCCTTTGAGTAGAGAGTACAGGAAGATAATGAGCGACTCTGGAATGGTAGGACATTCTGCTTCTGGTTTGACTTCAGGCAGCCAGGTTTGAGGAACATCTTGACTTTTAATGTCTGCTCTCAATTTGATGGCTGCTTTAGCTATAACATCTTGTGCACTGACACTTTTCAGGGTCTGCAGCTCCCTTTTGAGAGACTGATTTTCTTTGGCAAGTTCCCTCATGGACAAGTTATCGGGTTAGAGGAGGAATTTTCCTTTCTTATCAGGGAATATCTGCAAGGCTCCAGCAAACTCACTCTCCAGGTTTCGCCTTATGTGCTTCTTGGTTGATTCCTTGACTTGGGCAATGCCTTGGGAGTTCATTGAAGCTACCAGTCTAGAAGAGAGATCAGTCATTGTCATCACTTGAGGATTGCCAAAAAGCTCCATCCTGATGAAGAGGAACAGCTCATTGTATGCCTTATTCACAGCAGCTTCATACTGGGCTGCAGCATCATCATCTTCATTGCTGGCAACCTCTCCTTTGGAAACCTCTTCTTTGGTGTAAAGTCTATAGCATGACCTGTGGTAGTGCCCTTCAGCTGCTACAAGGTCTCTACTCACAATGGCAAGGATTCTGCTGTCCCTTTTCTTTGTGGCTGCACTCCTGATCTTTGCATCAGCTCGCAGTTCTCGACACTGCACCAGTACTTCTCTCGTATTCTGTCTCTTGGAATATTTGCTGTTTTTCTGACAAAATATGCACTCTGCATCATAAGTCCTAGATGTACTTGGAGCATGTCGAGCTACTCTCTTAGATTGTTTCTCTTCAGCAGAGACACAACTTTTCTTTTCTTTTGCAAGGAGGCCATCAAGAATTTGCTTCATAGTGAAGATACTGCGACACTTTCTGTGGTAGTAGATTGCTGGAATCTGTCCCTCAGGAATGTCTTTTGCCAGTTTCAAAACTGGTTCATGATTTCGTATCTGAGCTGCCCTGAGCAGAGTTCTCCATGAGTCGACACTTTGTAGTGAAACCAGCTTATCTGTATCATCAGAACAGTGGATAATGCACTCCACCCGTGGGCGCTTTGGTATTGGGTAAAAACTTGCTTGTTCACCAGTGGCCATATTCAGTCAGTTTTCACCTGCCACATACAAACAAATACATGTAACTTAGGTGTGTGAACACTGCTAAAACAAAGTTTACTTTGCTTCACCAGCGTCATATTACCATTATTTATCTTACATAGCCATAAATAGATACATTACCTAGTTGCTATGTAACAGCTGTATTTTGTCCACATGAGGCCGCTAAAATCAACACAAGATGAAAGTTCCTCGTAGCCACTTTAACTAATCATATTAACATATACATTAAAAGAACACGCTTACATTATGGGAAATTAGCTTACAATCTTCTCCAGAGTGACACAAGAAGATAGATACCAGTTTCCTCTATATGTGTTTAGTAGAAAGCTATCTGGCTGCACGTTAGCCTAGCTTAGCACAATGAATGGAAGTACACAGTACTGGTTATCCTTGGTTGTTGGCCAACTAAGAACTGTCCCAGAGTTTAAGCTAGGCTAATCAGTACCAGGGGTGTTGAAGTGCTATATTTGTAAAAATCTGAGCAAATGCACAATCGTGAGAGGCACGGAAACAGGTTTCCTGAAAGAACAATGAAATAGCTGCTCATTTGGAAAGGTTATCATGTATTATTTTGCTTCTGTTAGTGTACCAAATAAAATGGCACCAGTGAAGTTGTGTCACCTTGGGTGATATCGATATCTGGTCTGACCCATGGACTAACTGGCTTTGGTCTAGTTAGTTTCTTAGCAATAATGCCCTTCTAATTTAAGGTTCACAATCACCTCACACAATGAAATAGTATGGGTATATTATACATTTCCTGAATCTTTACAGTCCTGTGAGTATTCCAGTTTTTGTTTTTTGTGTCCCTGATATTCCTAGATGCCACAGGGCTAAAAGAAAGTATATAGTTTAGGCGAACATTGCAGAAAGATGTGTGTTATTGACGGGTTGAAGAGCTCAAGTGACCTCTATATTTGTGAGAAATATCCACAACAGGGCTTGAATGAAAGCTAAGAAGGTCCCCTTTAAAATGATACCAAAGACAATATTATAGAACATTGAAAAATGTCCTGACCATGAGGCTAAACCAGGATATGCACCAGCGTCTAAAATGGAATTTACTTTAGGGGGTGGTTAACTTCATGAGCTGATAACTGTGATACAGCTGCCACTCAGGAATGGTTATCATACCAAAATATCATCTACAGACATGGATCCTTTCAAAAATTATAAGTAAGTTTTGCCACCTTGAGTGTACCGAAATAGGAAATTTTGGGCTCTGGCCCATGGACTACAGGACGAGATGCAAGAAGACGATGGCTTGATGGCCATGCAGACGTCATACAGAACCATTCTATAGAACCAGTGTGTAGAACTTTCTATACAAACCATGCGGTTTACCGTTTGGATCTCTTGTACAGTATCATTTTTACTCATTTCTACTCCCCCCTCGCCCGTTTTTCTCCTCAATTGTGTTTGGCCAATTACCCCACTCTCCCGACCTATCCGGTCGCTGCTCCACCCCCTCTGCCGATCCGGGGGAGGGCTGCAGACTACCACATGCCTCCTCCTACATGTGGAGTCACCAGCTGCTTCTTTTAACCTGACAATGAGGAGTTTCACCAGGGGGACGTAGCGCTTGGAAGGATCACGCTATTCCCCCCCCACTCCCCAACAGGCGCCCCGACTGACCAGAGGAGGCGCCAGTGCAGTGGCCTGGACACATACCCACATCCGGCTTCCCACCCGCAGACACGGCCAACTGTGTCTGTAGGGGTGCCCGACCAAGCCGGAAGTAACACAGGGATTCAAACTGCCGGTCCCCGTGTTGGTAGGCAGCGGAATAGACCGCTACGCTACTCGGACGCCCCTTTATTTGCTAGATTATGAAGCTCAGGGGTGTCTGATGTTTCCCTTTAGCTTTGGAGATAAGGCGACAGGAAGTTGACAGAGTTCTTCCTTCCGAGTTACACGTGTTTTTAATGCCTCGTGACTGCCCCCTGTGCGTCTCCGCGTGCAGGGTAATGGCGGCTCTGCAGCCAAGGTGACGGGTAAAGTTTGTGGCAGTGACTGATCACCCTCATCTCCTCCCAAAACCTTGACTCCCACTGTCCGCACGCTGCTCAGCGGAAACCCAATGACACATTATGACCTTGCAGAAAACGTGCGTGTGTGTGCGTGTGTGTGTGCGCGTGCATATCCGCATGAATGGGTAGTTTGTTAGTCCGCCCCTTCTAATTGTGTATTCTGCCCCACCCACCCACATACACGTGCAAGTAAACAATGTCACACAGTGCAGCTGGTGTGTGTGTGTGTGTGTGTCACAGCCATGTGAGTGTGTCCTTGTACAGAGGCTTTGCACATGTGTTTGCATATGTGATGTACTGTATGTTTGTACATGAGAGATAGTGTTTACCTCATTAACCCGGACCCCCCTCCCCCTCCACACACACACACACACACACACACACACAACCAGCAAGCACACAGCCGGGTCTGTGCCTTCACCCCTCCGTCCTCCCTCTTCACGTCACATGTGCCCTTTTTGACGTTTATCAGGTGCAGTTACACAGCGCAGTCGCAAGTTCAAGCACACAACACACACACACATACATGCATCGATGTGTTAGGAAGCAGTCCATGGCTTTCAACACCCCCTCCATGTCCACGTCGCTCCTCTTCTCAAAGAAAGAGGAAACAGGAATACAGAGAACAGGCAGATAAATATACTTTAAATGAGAAAACAGACTCATGGTGTCCACGTTTAAAAGAGGAGAAACAAGATGCAGGAGAGTTGTGTCTCCTTCTCTTGTTTCAGATCAGCTGAGCAGATGAAATAATGTGGGTCCGTTTGGTCAAAACATATATGTGTTTAATTGTAACGTAGCAGTTATGTTTCCCATGTAATAAACATCCCTAGTCTCCTCCCTCCATCATACGCCCTTTAATGAAGGATTTAAGGTGAGGGGGGGGTTAATGCCGCCATGGGGTTCTGCGTTTTCACAATGGGTGAAAGGAGCGAAATCAAACCCCTAACCCTGCCCTCATAGGTGCCATGCTCCGCTATAAAGACGTCTCCCTTCCAGACACTTGGCAAGCTGCATCGGTCAGACGAGGTGGGGAGCCTCCCCGTCCTCACCGGCCTCCTCTCTCCTCACCTGTCCGCTCAATCACTCTCTTCTTCTTGTTAATACGCGACTGACTGGCTGGGCTGTCCGCTAACCGCGGCTCTGTTGTTACACTTCTTGGTGGTGGTGTGTGTGTGTGTGTGTGTGTGTGTGTGTGTGTGTGTGTGTGTGTGTGTGTGTGTGTGTGTGTGTGTGTGTGTGTGTGTGTGTGTGCGCGCGCGCGGGGGAGGGTTAATTGCCCCTCTGTCATTTTTAATTGCAATGAACAGAGGCAGGAGAGAGGGCTGCGTCACTGGGAGGTGTTTAGAGGCCATGCATGAGGCCACGCACGCGTGGGGAACATGCACGCGTGGGGAACACGCTCGCGGTTTGCGAGGCCCAGAATCATTCCACATATCGGATACAAGCGGCTGAAATGAGTTTCCTCCGTAGGGTGTCTGAGCTCAGCCTTAGAGATAGGGTGAGGAGCTCGGACATCCGGAGGGAGCTCGGAGTAGAGCCGCTGCTCCTTCGCGTCGAAAGGAACCAGTTGAGGTGGTTTTGGCATCTGATCAGGATGCCTCCTGGGCGCCTTCCCAGCTGGGAGGAGACCCCGGGGTAGACTCAGAACTCGCTGGACGGACTCCATGTCCAATCTGGCCTGAGAACGTCTTGAGATCCCCCAGAAGGAGCTGGAGGGCGTTGCTGGGGAGAGGGACGTGTGGAGTACCCTGCTTAGCTTGCTGCCACCGCGACCCGACCCCGGAGAAGCAGCTGATGATGAGACGAATTAATGAATGAATGAATGAATGAATGAATGAATGAATGAATGAATGAATGAATGAATGAATGAATGAATGAATGAATGAATGAATGAATGAAGCACATCCTGAGCTGGTCTTTGACCGAGTACGTTATCCAGTAACGTACTCGGTACATATTTAGCCCGGTTTTCAACTTCTTCCTCCCTGCACCACTTTTCGACAGTCCTTTTTATGTCTGTGAATGTTCTCATTCATCCAGGTCATGGCTATCCAAAGGAGTTGAATCAAGTGCAACTGGACTTGGTATATATCCGTGAAGACGTTTCGCCTCTCATCCGAGAGGCTTCCTCAGTTCGTGCCTTTCTGACGAGACCATGATCTCTATAATTCTTCTTTACCTTCTTCGGGTTGTTTGTGATTCGTCCCGTTGTTCTACTGAAGCAGCCATCTCCAGCTCTTCTCTTGTGTCCTCATGTGCCTTGTCCTTCCTCACAGCTCCTGCCAGTTTCTCTTGCTTTTCTGTGAATGCCCAGAATGCCAACAGAGCGTTGGTCTCTTCCCCAGACCACTGGCTCGACTTCTCACCGCTGCTGCTGCTTTCACTCGTGTTTTCTCAAAATGGCGGCGACTTTCTTATTTTTGCAGCAAAACTAAACATCAACAGACATGCGCCAAGACTTAGGGGGCAGCTAATTTCTCGCGGTAGCCCCTCCCATAGCCACTGACGTCAGCGGTTCCAACGTCTAGCCCAGCAATTTTGCGCAGCCATGGCAGTGCAAGCTTTTGGGCACCGGCACCGGTCTTTTTTCAGTGGAAATGTGTGGAACCGGTTCCAGATTAGGCACCGGCACCGGCACCGGCACCGGAGCAGTGGAAAAGAGCTAAAAGAAGACAATGAGCAGGCCCCTACACGCCGCCTCCACAACGCAGGAGAAAATGACCCGAGATAGATGTGACCTATCTGATCCACGCTTTGTCCGGAGTGAAGCGAGGAAGAGGGCGGCTCATTGTGAGCAGGTAATTAGGAATTAGCCCCTCATTACATTCAAAAGGGGATTAACAGTACAGACGTGGCAGAGCCCCATTCATAATGTATACTGATTTAATTAACTGGTGTCGAGCCACACGCCAGCCTTGCTCTGCCCGCCGCGGTCACAGGGTCAGGCTCCACTCCCGAGCCGAGTAGAGCTGAGGAAGCAAACTGTCTCTGTGTCGCACTAATTGTTGTCCCCGCTTTGACCATTTTCTTTACACGCCTAATCCTTTCAAGGGTTGTTCCGGGAAGGGGGGGGCAGAGAGGGAAGCTGGTCCATCACAGATCCAACACATACACATGGACTATCACTCATACCTGTAGGCCAATCACAGACTAGCACAGTAATTAATTTAAGGTTTGTTTTTTCATAACTCAATCAATAAAGCATTTAGTGCATTTGATTAAAGCAAGTGGTTGCAAAAATTCCTGCCAATTACCAGATGCAGTCACATGAATCCCCCCCCCTCCCTGGGCCGTGGTACTGTCACCTGAAGAATGTATCAAAAATTAAAGTGTTTATGTCTCAGAGGATTTAGAAAAACTTGTCCACGCATATATCGTCAGTCCACTGGACTACTGTAACAGTGTCTTTACGGGTCTTTCTAGAGTATCGATCAAGTAGCTGCAGCTGAGGCGTCCGGGCGGCATAGCGGTCTATTCCGTTGGCTATCAACACGAGGATCGCTGATTCGAATCCCCGTGTTACCTCCGGCTTGGTCGGGCGCCCCCTACAGATACAATTGGCCGTGTCTGCGGGTGGGAAGCCGGATGTGGGTATGTGTCCTGGTCGCTGCACTAGCGCCTTCTCTGGTCGCTCGGGGCGCCTGTTCGGGGGGAGGGTGGGGAGAATAGCGTGACCCTCCCACGCGCTACGTCCCCCTGGTGAAACTCCTCACCGTCAGGTGAAATTAAAAAAGAGGCTGGTGACTCCACGTGCATCGGAGGAGGCATGTGGTAGTCTGCAGCCCTCCCCGGATCAGCAGAGGGGGTGGAGCAGCGACCGGGACGGCTCGGAAGAGTGGGGCAATTGGCCAAGTACAACTGGGGAGAAAAGGGCAGAACAAATCCAGAAAAAAGAAACAGCTGCAACTGATTCAGAACACTGCTGCTCGAGTCCTTACTAAGACCAGAACAGTGGACCACATCAGTCCAGTCCTGAGGTCGCTACACTGGCTCCCTGTCTGTCAAACAACTGATTTTAAAACTCTGCTCTTGGTTTATAAAGCACTGAAGGGTTCAGGGCCAAAATACACTTCTGATCTTCTGCTACACTATGAACCCTGCAGACCTCTCAGATCATCCGGGACAGGTCTGCTTTCTGTCCCGAGTCAAGCTAAACACGGAGAGGTCGCGTTCAGTTGTTATGCCCCACATATCTGGAACAAACCCCCAGAAAACTGCAGGTCTGCTGCAGCTCTCAGCTCTTTTAAATCAAGGCTGAAGACTTTCCTGTTTGCTGCTGCCTTTTGGTTATCATCTTGCACTGCTCTGTAGCTTTTACTCTTATCTATTTATGTTTTCAATGTGTTTCTACTGCTGCCGTGTGTCGCGTTACATTTGAGGGTAAAGCCTTCTATGTTTTATGTAGAGCACTTTCAATTGCCTTGTTGCTAAAATGTGCTATACAAATAAATGTGCTTTGCCCGCCAGTATACCCCCCCCTTTTTTCTCCCCAACTACCCCACTCGCCCGAGCCGTCCCGATCGCTGCTCCACCCCCTCTGCCGATCCGGGGAGGGCTGCAGACTACCACATGCCTCCTCCGATGCACGTGGAGTCACCAGCCTCTTATTTTCACCTGACGGTGAGGAGTTTCACCAGGGGGACGTAGCGCGTGGGAGGGTCACGCTATTCTCCCCACCCTCCCCCCGAACAGGCGCCCCGAGCGACCAGAGGAGGCGCTAGTGCAGCGACCAGGACACATACCCACATCCGGCTTCCCACCCGCAGACACGGCCAATTGTATCTGTAGGGGGCGCCCGACCAAGCCGGAGGTAACACGGGGATTCGAACCGGCGATCCCCGTGTTGGTGGGCAGCGAAATACACCGCTACACTACCCGGACGCCCCGCCCTTCAGCATTTTAAACTTTCCAGTGACATAAAACTTTGTCTTTGCATGTGAGTTATAGGCCTCTTGCTGACCGACTAGAGAACAGACCGGTTACAGAACGGACCGACTGCAGAACAGACCGGCTACAGAACAGACCGACTGCAGAACAGATCAGCTACAGAACAGACCGACTGCAGAACAGACCGACTGCAGAACAGATCGGCTACAGAACAGACCGACTGCAGAACAATCAGACTGCAGAGCAGACAGACTACAGAGGAGACAGACTGCAGAACAGACCGACTGCAGAACAGACCGACTGCAGAACAGACCGGCTACAGAACAGACCGGCTACAGAACAGACCGACTGCAGAACAGACCGACTGCAGAACAGACCGGCTACAGAACAGACCGACTGCAGAACAAACAGACTGCAGAACATCCTGCAGGGCTGTGAAGCTGAGCCGTCTGTGTGTCGGTGTTAAGCTTCTACAGGGGTTGTGTTTTTACCTCCGCATGCAGCGCAGCAGCCTGCATCAGGCAGGAGGCTGCATCAGGCAGGAGGCCGCATGTCGTTCTGTCTTTACGTATTTTAAGTGTTGAGCACACCGCCAGGTTAAAAAAAATATATTTGGCGTCACTGTGCAGCTTTTTGATCATTACAAATTAAAGTGCAGTGGGAGCATCTTAAAATAACACATACTGGGTACCGCGTCTGTCATCCGTCAATCTGCCCCAACTCTCAAACGCATGAACACTGAAGCGATGCTTCTTCTTTTGGTTCAACACGTTTATTTTATTACTGGTACAGGGAGGACTCTTAGACCCCCACCTCGGTCCCCATTTCACATAGGTGGAGTCTATGACTGCCCGTTCATCTGTCACCATCTCACAATGCTGTGGATGCAACTAGTCCCCAACCCTCTGTGGACAGTACACATGGCCAATTAACTCTAGTTAATGGTCATGCTCATTTGCATATGAAACTGGTCGTTGGTTTGGGTCGTTATGCCACTGTATTGTTTATAAGGGTGGGGGTACCTGCAGTCTCTGTATTGTTTATAAGGGTGGGGGTACCTGCAGTCAGTGTAAGGTTTATAAGGGTGGGGGTACCTGCAGTCACTGTATGGTTTATAAGGGTGGGGTACCTGCAGTCACTGTATTGTTTATAAGGGTGGAGGTACCTGCAGCCACTGTATTTTTTATAGGGGTGGGGACACCTGCAGTCACTGTATGGTTTATAAGGGTGGGGGTACCTGCAGTCACTGTATTGTTTATAAGGGTGGGGGTACCTGCAGTCAGGTGAGACTGGAGAGGTCACTTAGATGATGATGAAACGTGTCTCTCTATAAACGTCGTGTCCAGATGAGCGGATTCAGACTTGTGAGGTTTCCTTGTCTGGGTTATTGAGCAGAAAGACTCTGGTACAACAGGGTTTCCGCTTTATGTCATTATCATATTTTTTCTTTTAATTTGGCATTAAACTATCTGACCAAATTGCAGGGTCTAAAAAGCCCCCCCCCAAAAAAAAAACCCCACTGGTGCTATCTTTTTATACTTGCTTACATCCACTGTCCCAAGAGGACTCGATATCTTCCGTCTCGACCCTGACTCGGTCTCGACTGGTCCTTGTCTTGGACTGGTTCTTGACTTTGTCTTGACAAAGGTGATCTCAACTACAGACCCGGCTACATGTCAAAGGGTGCAAGAGGCGACTGAGTCATAGTTGGTAAAAAGATGGTAAAAAGGTGTTGTAAAGATAGTAGAAGGTGGTGTAAAGATAGTAGAAAGGTGGTAAAAAGGTGGTGTAAAGATGGTAGAAAAGTGGTAAAAAGGTGGTGTAAAGATGGTAGAGAAGTGGTAAAAAGGTGGTGTAAACATGGTAGAGAAGTGGTAAAAAGGTGGTGTAAAGATGGCAGAAAGATGGTGTAAAGGTCGTAAAAAGATGGTGTAACGATGGTAGAAAGTTGGTGAAAAGATGGTAGAGAGATGGTGTAAAATTGTAGAAAGATAGTGTAAAGATGGTAGAAAGATGGTGTAAAGACGGTAGAAAGATGGCGTAAAGATGGTAGAAAGATGGTGCAAAGATGGTAAAAGGGTGGTGTAAATGTAAAGATGATGTAAAGATAAAGATGGTATAAAGGTGGTATAAAGGTGGTATAAAGCTTAAGATGGTATAAAGGTGGTGTAAAGGCGGTGTAAAGATAAAGATGGTGTAAAGGTGGTGTAAAGGTGGTATAACGATAAAGATGGTGTAAAGGTGGTGTAAAGATGGTTTAAAGATAAAGATGGTGTAAGGGTGGTGTAAAGGTGGTGTAAAGATGGCATCCTGACAGGGATTTGGGACGGCAGAGGGGTTTCAGCGGGACGTGTGTTTCTTCTCGTCGTCCATGTAAACCGGTGCGTCCACAGGGTTTTGTTTTGTTCTGCTGGTGCTGGAGAACTTTCCTCCTCCCTGACAGTGTCATGTGGACGGGTGCAGAGAGAGGAGAGCCGCGGCCTCCGCCAGCACTGCTCCTGTCTTCCTCTCTTCAGGCTCTCCATCAAGACATATCTGCTCTTTGGTTGGGGGGGGGTCACGTAATGACCGAGGCGTGATTTTACAAAGGGGCCGAGTAGAACAGGATTAAAAAACGAAGGTGGAGTATGGAGAGTAGACAGAGACCTGGGAGTTTCTTCTTCTGCCATGTCGGACGTGTGATTCAGCTTCCTCCGCCAGAAGTTTCCAGAAGGTTTTCACAGAGGAGATGTAATGGCATGACAAAGTAAGATGCGATAGAAAAGTGAAATGCATGATGGGTGAAGTCATTAGGAGGTCGTAATCACAACTCTGAACGGTCCTCGATCTGCACAAACGTGCCGACCGCGTCCGGCCCCTGTAGCTCATTGGCTCCCCTTAGTGGCCACCTATAGAACTGCATGTATGTCCAATAACAATCCTGAAGCTTCACATTAGAGACAAGTTTCTGGAGAAAGTTACAGGGACTCAAACACTAGTTACACAAATATGTAAATGTTACTCTTCAAAGACACGTTTGTGTCCCCAAATTGTTGAAGGAAGTGTGTGTTCATGCCTTCCAGAGTGGTCTACTACACATGAAAACTAGACTGTGGAGTCTTAATAGATGTCCAGCTAGTCTGAACTGTCAACAAACAGATGAATAAACAGATAAAATAATTAACAGAACTAATCACTGTCTCCCCTGCAGCAGGATCAACCTCCATTAAGCTCTAACGGGTGTAATGTGTGATTTGTTTAGCTCACTTGAAACCAGATTTAAACAATACAACAGGGTTTAAACAACACAACAGGATTTAAACAATACACCAGGATTTAAACAACACAACAGGATTTAAACAACACAACAGGATTTAAACAATACAACAGGATTTAAACAATACAACAGGATTTAAACAATACAACAGGGTTTAAACAACACAACAGGGTTTAAACAATATAACGGGATTTAAACAACACAACGGGATTTAAACAATACAACAGGATTTAAACAACACAACAGAGTTTAAACAATACAACAGGGTTTAAACAACACAACAGGATTTAAACAATACAGCAGGGTTTAAACAACACAACAGGATTTAAACAATACAACAGGGTTTAAACAACACAACAGGATTTAAACAATACAGCAGGGTTTAAACAACACAACAGGATTTAAACAACACAACAGGATTTAAACAATACAGCAGGGTTTAAACAACACAACAGGATTTAAACAATACACCAGGGTTTAAACAATACACCAGGATTTAAACAACACAACAGGATTTAAACAACACAACAGGATTTAAACAATGCAACAGGGTTTAAACAACACAACAGGATTTAAACAATACAACAGGATTTAAACAACACAACAGGGTTTAAACAACACAACAGGATTTAAACAACACAACAGGATTTAAACAATACAGCAGGATTTAAACAACACAACAGGATTTAAACAATACAGCAGGATTTGAAAAATACAGCAGGATTTAAACAACACAACAGGGTTTAAAAAACACAACAGGATTTAAACAATACAGCAAGATTTAAACAACACAACAGGATTTAAACAATACAACAGGATTTCGGCTGTCAGGGTTTTTGATAATGGAGCAGTTTTGGGTACTGTCCACTCTTGCTGCTTCCATGTTTGTACAGTAGGGGGCAGGCTGGAGACAGACTGGGTTTCAGACGTCCACATGTCTCGTGCTAGAATCTTGAGACATGAAGAAGTCACGTGACTGTTTATTAATGGCATTTTCATGTTGACGCGTCTGCATGAAAAGCATTTTAGATTTGCTATACAAGTCTAAGCCAGAGAGGGGCGTCACGGTGGCGCAGTGGTTAGCGCGGTCGCCTCATATTTAGAGGGTCCTGGGTTCGAGCCCCGGGGTAGTCCAACCTTGGGGGTCGCCCCGGGTCGTCCTCTGTGTGGAGTTTGCATGTTCTCCCCGTGTCTGCGTGGGTTTCCTCCCACAGTCCAAAGACATGTAGGTCAGGTGGCTCGGCTGTACTACATTGTCCCTGTGTGTGTGTGTGTGTGTGTGTGTGTGTGTGTGTGTGTGTGTGTGTGTGTGTGTGTGTGTGTGTGTGTGTGTGTGTGTGTGTGTGTGTGTGTGTGTGTGTGTTTCGGCCCCGTGATGGCCTGGTGGCCTGTCCAGGGTGTCTCTCCGCCTGTCGCCCAATGACTGCTGGGAAAGGCTCCAGCATCCCCATGACCCTGAGAGCAGGATAAGCGGTCTGGGTAATGGATGGATGGATGGATGGATGTGTGGATAGATGGGTGGGTGGATGGATGGATGAATGGGTGGATGGATGGGTGGATAGCGTGGAGTGTGTCATCTACAAATCTTGACAATATAACAAATTATTAGGGAGTAATCCCCTTACAACTAAATCATGACCCAACTGACCTCATATCCGGGACTCGCGTCTATAACCAGTTCCGGCTTCATAACACCACAGCGCAGTGCATTTCGTCATCACACTGCAAGACGTCGTGGGTTTGATGCCTCTGCAGATTAAGGCTACAAACAGAGGAGCGTCTCGTGCAAACCCATTACGGGGGGGAGCACAGATTAGCACGTTAATTGCAATGGTTATAACTGAAATGCTGCCCAGATGTATAAACGCGGTGCTTCTTCTGCAGACTCCATCATTGCTGCAGTGATTTAACTAGATGGTGCAAAGTGCCGACGCAACCCGCGTGGCTCTCGCGCCTGTTTCCTGCTGCTGGAGGCGAGGTTCCAGCATCACTTGTAGTTCTGGTAACCTACAACCCGATTTGGGGTCATTGCATGTTGGTAACATGAGAATGCTGCAGGTGAAACTGTTGTGTTGGTGTCAAACTATGGCTTCCGGCTTTAATATAAGGATGCACACTTAAAAAAAAGATGTGGTGTTCACCAGAAAACCTACATGCGGCAGCACGTGTACTCGCTGATTTCGCCTTGCTGCGTGTGTGAAGATTGTGGTTTTGTAGTGTTGTTATTCTGAGAGCCATGAAACCGGATTCTAATGCCATGTAGTGCACACCTACATGGCCGGTAAACATGAT
>NC_079213.1:34270689-34333189 GCF_029633865.1 Lampris incognitus | reverse complement strand
GTGACTCCACATGTATGGGAGGAGGCGTGTGGTAGTCTGCAGCCCTCCCCGGATCAGCAGAGGAGGTGGAGCAGCGACCGGGACGGCTCGGAAGAGTGGGGTCGTTGGCCGGGTATAACTGGGGAGAAAAGGGGGGGATCCCCCCCCCCCAAAAAAATATATGTGTGTGTGTGTGTGTGCGCGCGCGCGCGCTCGTGCGTGTGTGTGTGTGTGTGTGTGACAGCATTCCTTGTCCTCCTGTGGACTCCCACTGTCACAGTCTGGTTTCCATCTGTCCTCTGCTTCCTTAAGAACCACGAGTTTGTGGACGAGAAGACGTACGAGGCCAGCTGTATGGAGGTGACCATGGTGAAGCCGGCCTCCCGCTCCTCCTCCATCTCCTCCTCCATGTCCCACGGTCTCTCCTCCTGCTGCTCACGGAGGAAGAGGAAGAGCTTCAACGTGCCCAATTCCAACATGTCCGGCGGCCGGCACGGCAGCGTGCAGGAGCTCAGCACCATCCAGATCAGGGAGAGACCCCAGTGCAACAGGTTGGCATGGAGGACCTGTTTTATGATTGGCCCTGCGCGTGACGTGTACTAACTAGAGTAACACGTTTTAAGATGCCGTTACTACACAAAGACGTGGACAAATGCAGCAGCCATGCAACAGATACCTAATACAGTATAGTGACTGGGGAACTTGGTTAACAAGGTAGAGAAGTTGGTTTTATGGCGTCCGGGTAGCGTGGCGGTCTATTCCGTTGCCTGACAACTTTGGTTCGCGAAGCAAACCCTAGTTATATGAACAACGACAAATGGCTGAGAGGGTTATTGCATTGTGACATCATCCACAATAGCTCGCTGGAAAAAAGAAAAACGATGGAGGTGCATTCCCCGTGCCAATCCCGGACAATATGACCCCCTGTGGTCATATGCCCTCCCACCGACCCCGTATTGGCACGCCCACCGGAAGCGCTATTCCTCTTTGTAAGTCGAACCATCTCCAACTAAATGAGCACCACACCTGTGGCCCGGGTAGGAGGAGAACGGCTCTATTCTCAGCCATTTTGTCGTTGTTCATATAACAATAGATTTGTAACTTTGGGTTCGCGAAGCGAACCCAAAGTTACAAATCACGTACTCCAAAATGGCTGAGAGGGTTATTGCATTGAACAACGACAGGATTCGTGCCTCCGTTCCCTAGCCGTCCAATGAACCCTTCAAACCCCTGGTGGGAAGGGGTACGCGTTCTGATGAGAGCATCCTAAGAGGCCTGCTCCAGAACAGCGTCGGCAACCGACCGCACCTTAACGTGCCGGTAATACTGCCGTAAGAAAGTGGTCTCACCACTCCAAACCGCCGCCTGGCGGATGACCTCCCAGTCGATACCTGACAACACAGCTATCGACGTAGCAGTCCCTCGGGTAGAATGCGCCTTCAGCTTAGGAGCTGTTTTACCCGCTTTGGTATACGCCTCCGTAATACCATCCACCAGCCAGTGTGCTAGCCTCTGGGTGGAAAGGGCATAACCTGGTTTGCTCACTCTGTAGGTCAACAGCAGCCTGTCAGACCTACGAATATCTGCTGTGCGCCGCATGTAAATGCGTAAAGCCCGTACAGGACACGAGAGGTGCAAGCGTTTCTCATCCCTAGCCACCGGTGACGGATGAAACGCGTGTATCACCACCGGGGCCCTACGCGTCAGGACAGACACAGTTTTGGGCACGAAGCTGGGGTCTGTAAAGAGCGTGACCATCAGATCACCAGAAAACACCATCCCCTTGATGGTGAGTGCAGTGAGCTCACAACCCCCTCGCTGCGGTGGTAAGTGCCAAGAGCACAGCCAGCTTAGCCGAGACATAACGCATGTCTGCCGTAGACATGGGTTCAAAGGGATCTTTCTCTAGTGCGCGCAGAACAAGGGAAGCATCCCAAGTTTCAGCTCTCGTAAGCTCCTTAGCTGAGAGCTTCTTAGCACCCAACAGGTACTGCGTCATGAGCGGGTGCGTGAAAACCGTGCTACCCTCGATCTTCCCCCGGAAGAACGTGAGAGCCGATACACAGACTTTGACCGAGGAGAAAGACCATAGTCTATCACTCCTACAGACCTCCACAAAAGTCAGTATAGGGCCAATCCCTACTGACAAAGGGTCCATGTCGCGTTCAGCGCAAAATTGGTCAAATCGATTCCAGTACCCCTGGTACCTGGAATACGTGGAGTCTTTACGCGCCGCTAAGATGACACGAATCAATTGCGCACTAAGTCCCATAGCTAAGAGCCTGGCTTTGTAAGCATCCACGCCGCTAATCGGGAGCCTCCTATCCAGGGGCCCTCCCGTAGCAGCCCTCCTGCTTGCGTGAGCGCGTCCGCCCACTCCGGGACGTCGAACCGCTCGCCTACTATCCAGGGCACTATTCGCGGAAACCACGGGGTGCTCGGTTCGTGCGGGGCCACGAGAACTAGCCGACCCCCTGTGCGCTCGAACTTGACCACCAGGTCTAGGAGGCACCTGCGCGGGGGGAATGCGTAAAGTATCTCCTCGGGCCATGGATCTAGTCCAAGCGCGTTGACCCCCAACGGCGCTAGGTCGGACGGGAGCGTCGAGTACCAACGAGGGCACTTGTAATTGAGTTTCGATGCGAACAGATCCACTTGAGCTACCCCGAACCTCTCCCAGATCATAGCCACTATGGCTGGGTTGAGGCTCCAATTGTCCGCATGCGGGCCGCCTCTCGAGAGGATGTCCGCTGCTTCGTTGTCCTTCCCAGGAACATGAAGCGCCCTGATTGATAGCGCGTTGCTGTTGACCCAAATCCAAATTTGCATGGCCAACTCTCTGCAACGCTTGGACTTCATACCGCCTTGGCGGTTGATGTAGGCCATGGCCGTCATGCTGTCTGTCATTATCAGCATGTGACGGCCTACGAGATCCTGAGCGAAATGCTGGGTAGCCAGCCAAATCGTCTCCGTCTCGCGCGCGTTGATGTGGACCTTCTCCCCGGACGGCCACACTCCTCGCGCTGTTTTGTAGCCAAGGATGGCCCCCCAACCCGAGAGGGACGCATCCGTATAAATCGTTACCTCGGGTCCCCTGGGGCCCATAGGGACCCCAGACATGTCCACGCAGGCTCTGTTCCAGTGGTCTAGGTCCTGCGCTACCACGCGCGGGACCAGGATAAGATGGTTGTTGTACCGGCGTTCGTTGCCGTATTTCAAGAAGTGAACTGCGAACCACAATTGCAGTCTCCTCATGAACAACAGACCTAAAGGAACAACTTGGTGAGCCGATGCCAGAAGGCCCAGCAGCCTCCTGATCATCCGATAAGTGACATATGTCCCCGGGACGAAATGTGCTAACGTGGTCCTGGTGGAATGCCATCTCTCTTGCGTAAGGGTTGCGCGCATGGATACCGTATCCAAACTCAGACCCAGATACGTTGCCTGGCACGAAGGCCATGGCGCGCTCTTCTTTATGTTGATAGTGAAACCCATGTACTCCATGAATTCCATCAACTCCTGAGTATGGAGTATTGCTTGTTCCGGCGACCGGGCCAACACCAACAGGTCGTCTAGGAACCATGCCAAGCGCATACCTTTGCGCATCAACACTCCGAGCGCTGCTTTCACACACCTTGTGAATGTCAGAGGAGAGAGGCGATATCCGAACGGGAGGCATGTGTACTGGTAACACTGACCCCGGTAACAGAACCGAAGATACTTTCTGTGTCTTTCCGCAATCGGACAATGATAGAAAGCATCTTTTAGGTCGACCGAAGTTAGCCAATCGGACTGTGTCACCATTGACAGCAGAACCGGTGTGCGTAGCATTTTGAAACTGACCTTCTCTACATACTTGTTGAAGGGTTTCAAATCTAGGATTGGGCGCATGCCCCCATCCTTCTTCGGGACCAGAAAGTAACGGCTGTAAAACCCGTCTTCTCTTTCTAGGGGAGGAACCACCGTGATTGCCCCTTTCGAGAGTAACTCTGTGAGTTCGTTGTCTAGGATTTGTGCTTCGGCCACCGACCCCGGTTCCGTATGCACTATTCCCAAGTACGGGGGTACAATACCGTTCTCGAAAAGGATTTGGTGTCCGTGAGCTATCTGATCCAAAACAGAAGCCGACGGGACCAATTCCTTCCACCTGTGTAACATGCGTGACAGAGGTCTCGTTGCCTCCTGTACCTTGCTGTTCAGGTAGCGCGCGTAAGTTGCGCGTAAAGGGTCTGGGGAAGCCCCGCCCGCCATGCCCTGCATCCATGGGGGGGCTTCGTCCTTGTAAAGGAGACCCAGATGGGGGAATTGGCGTTTTGAACCTTTCCAAATTGCCATTTGACCCATCAGAGAGACTAAACATTGTCGCATCATAGTCCCCTCCCAGGGGCGCATTTGCGCTCATGTCATTATTATCCAACATTTCCAGCAGGGATGTTATTACATTGTTATCAGCATCTTTACCTAAAGATTCAGACAGACAATCAGACTTGCGTTTCAAACCTTTTAATACGCAATCACCATCATCACCAACATAAAAACTTTTATTCACATTCACAACCTTTGGAATGGAACAAGTAGACTGTGCATCAGAAACCAAAATAAAAGGCGCAGTGTTTAGCCCTGCGCACGCTGTGTCCCTGAACAAGCGTCTATATCGCCGGAGACGGCTCTGGAATCAGTCTGTTGGTGTGGGTCGTAACATCCTGCCGAAACACGTCACTTGGCAGCTCCCTTCTTGGAAGTGTCTGTGCTGTCCGGCTTGGCCGCCTTGGCCGCTGGTTCTGTGGAAGACTGGGAGTTTGGACGTGAGCCCTGTCCACGCCCGCATCCCGCTTTACCACCTCTTTTTGGATAAGTCTCTCTCCATTTCTGCTTGCGCGCAGGCTTGTCCCCCTGCCCTTTGCCCACCGCGGGCTTAGGGGTAGGCGGGTTCTTCATCATCGGGAGAAGCTCCTTGTGCAAGGTTTCGCGCTCGGCCTGGGCGGCCTTGTATTTGCTGATAATGTCCGGGGTCGTTTCCAAACAGGCCCTGGTACCCTGCGCAGGAGTGGGCCATCCACTCCTTGCAGAATTCCTCTTTTACCCCGTCTGCGCGAAAGGGTGGAGGCAGCTGCGCTAGAACCGCACTCTAGAGCGATGGAATATAGCAGCGATCCCAGGGAGTCAGCTATGCGTTCCATTTCCAAGATGTACTCACAACCTGCTTCGCTGCGCACTACGTCACCGAACTCGGCCCCGTCGATACCTGCTGTAGCGATGGCGGCTTTGCTTTGCTCGACGTTTGATAGGCTGCAGAGCTTGCGCATGTACGCCGTTATCATTCCAGCCGTTGAGACGAGTCCAGCTGCGCGTGTACTGGCGTGCCATGCACCACACGCGTAACGATCCACCTGTTGGCCCCACTGCGAAGGGTGTTAGGGAGTATCGCGAGACCCCACCTTGTTGTTAGGGTTGAACGATAAAACGTCCCTCTCTGGTTGCGGAATTTTCCAGTCTTTGTAGTTCAGGTACCTAACCTGGACTGCTAAGACGTCAACCCCCTTCTGACTGAACTTTGAGGACGATTTAAGTAGCGGATCCGCCTCCGCCCGCTTAAACGCTCGTTCGATGTGAGGATAAGGTGGTAGAGTGGAGTCCCTGACCCTCTCTGCCATTCGTGGAAAATCGGCTACCACCGGATCTTGAGGATTGCCCGGCTCGGTAACGATGTCGGCAGACTTGACCGCTCGCGCGAACAGATCGCGGAAACTGGCGAGGAATGTTTCGGACCCACGTTGCATGGCGTCGCCATCTTTGTTTGGTTGAGACGAACTTGGCTGGTCGTCTTCCACGCCCTGATCGTCTACTTCCTCAGGCAGTGAATCCTCGGGTTCCGCACCCGCCGAATAACATGCCCCGGATTCACCAGGGAGAGGTAGGATCTCATTGGTCCAGTCCTCTCTAACTACCCCGGATGGTGGGATAGCCTCTGGCTCCGGAGGGATGCTAATGCTAGCCGCCGTCCCGTGACTGTAGCTAGGAAGCATCGGAGGGATGTTGCTAGCCTCCGCCCCATGGCTATAGCTAGGTAGCACCATGCTAGCCGCCTCGTTAGCAAGTGCGAAGGGATCTGCAAGTCCCCATCTTTGACGGTACAGGGCAGCCCACCTAGCCATTACGGTCTACATCCCTCAAGTAGCCCGTGTAGTGAACATGCGGGATATGGGAGACACAGTCCGGATGGGGGTCCCATTGGAGCGTCGCCGGTTTAACACACCCGCACCAAGCGTAGAATCCGGCCACATCGACCGGATTAACGAACATCTTGGCGATAAAAGGTAAGTTAACTATAAATTAGTATCTAATATACCAGTATATCACTAGATTACTTGCGTATTTGCAGGTTTACTCTTAGTCCCAGCGAGAGAGAAACAGCCATCGACCGATCTCATTTAGTTGGAGATGGAAAGAGGAATAGCGCTTCCGGTGGGCGTGCCAATACGGGGTCGGTGGGAGGACATATGACCACAGGGGGTCATATTGTCCGGGATTGGCACGGGGAATGCACCTCCATCGTTTTTCTTTTTTCCAGCGAGCTATTGTGGATGATGTCACAATGCAATAACCCTCTCAGCCATTTTGGAGTACTGGAAATGTAACACAGGGATCGCCGGTTCGAATCCCCGTGTTACCTCCGGCTTGGTCGAGCGTCCCTACAGACATAATTGGCAGTGTCTGCGGGTGGGAAGTCGGATGTGGTACGTGTCCTGGTTGCTGCACTAGCGCCTCCTCTGGTCAGTTAGGGCGCCTGTTCGGCGGGGGGGAATAGCGTGATCCTCCCACGTGCTACGTCCCCCTGGTGAAACTCCTCACTGTCAGGTGAGACGAAGCGGCTGGCGACTCCACATGAAGAGACATGTGGTAGTCTGCAGCCCCCCCCCCCCCCCGGATCGGCAGAGGGGGTGGAGCAGCGACCGGGACGGAAGAGGAAGAGGCTCTGTGCATAACTGTAGTCCACTGACTTCCGGTTTCTACTGCAGCGGTCATACCAGTTTCCTGTTTGTTGGCGCGTGCTATTGACAATGGCATATTTTTGGCGATGCCTGCAAGATTTACCATTAGTCACCTCCACACCGTTATGAGGGTGAGACTCCTCATCCTCCTCATCCTCCTCATCCTCCTCATCCTCATAACTTGATATTTACATCTTGAAACCTTTCCCCCGTCTGCTGGGAGGTGCAGGTGATAGTGTGTGGACAGTTGTGTGCGTGTGGTTGCCGTGTATCCATGGTAAATCTTGCAGGCGTCGCCAAAAATATGCCATTGTCAATAGCACGCGCCAACAAACAGGAAACTGGTATGACCGCTGCAGTAGAAACCGGAAGTCCGTGGACTACAGTCGTGCAAACCGTCTATTGGGGAGAAAAAGGGACACCCCCCCCACAAAAAAAAGAAAAACAAGTCGTTGTTTACTTGATGTTGTCTTTAAGAACAGCATTTCTAGACAACACAAGAACAGTTGAACACAAGAGATTATAAATCTAACTGGACATTTCTCAACCGGAAGTTTTAGTTCCGGCTCAAAGTCCTAAATGGTTCAAGTTAGCGCGAATCTTTTGGTCTGGACAATCTGTTCTGCTAAGTACTATCAGGACGAGGTTAAGTTTAGATCAAAATATATATATACTAGAAGAACCCCGCTACAATGTAGCGGTTTGGTTATCCACCCGTCTAAATCTCCCTCCTCTTCATCCTGCCAGCTAACCGCCTTCCCCCTGCCCCTAAACCCCCCCCCAATCCAACTCCCTCCCCCAACATGCTCAGAATCATCTGAAATGCCGAGAAAAGTGGTTTTTAGCCATTTTTAGAAAATGCATATTTTGCATAATTATGCATAATTATTATAATTATTTAATTTTCTGCTATTTTTCTGGTCCTCTCTGGAACAATACCTACCCACCCCAAAGTGCATCATAAGCGCATCAAAATCATAAGTGCATTTTTGCAAAAATGCATATTTTGCATATGTATGCATAATCATGCATAATTTTAATTTTCTGGGATTTTGCCCCTACTCTCTGGAACAATACCTACCACCTCCAAAAAGAATTAGGATCATAAGTGCTTTAGTTTTCGGTCCCGCTATCTACACTAACTAACACACACACACACACTAACACCACACACACACACATTCCGAAAATATATGAGTGATATACTATATATATATATATATATATATATATATATATATATATATATTCCCAGCAGTATTATTAAGATGGTTGTAGATATTTTAAGCGGTTTTCTAAGGTTAAGTGGTGCGTTGTAAGAGCTTAAAAGTTCCTCTTCACCGCTGCTCACGCAGAAGCGTGAGTAGAGCCGCTCATATGAGCAGGGGAAGTGAGCAGAGCCTTACACACACACACGCACACACGCACACACACACACGCACACGCACACACACGCACGCACACACACACACACACACACACACACACACACACACACACACACACACACACACACACACACACACACACAGACAGGCAGGCAGACGGGGCAGCAGCAGAAGTGCGTGTGACGCTCCATTCTCATGTTGAGTCAGCCGGTTGGAATCCGGGCTATGTCCAGCTGTGGTGGGGCTGTGTGAGGTCTCGCTGGTCTGGGAGCCCTCGCCTAAACATGGACAGCTGGAAAACCCACTTGGAGCTATGTAACAGTGATCACCACTTTCCATCTCTCTCTCTCTCTCTCTCTCTCTCTCTCTCTCTCTCTCTCTCTCTCTCTCTCTCGCTCTCTCTGTATCAGTAGTGCTCAGTGCTCCAACCCAGGTCCTTATTGTCCTTCGTCTGCAACATGTTTGACCTTCTTTGCTTCTTTGGCTTTCTAAATTTACTCGTCTTTCTGCACGTCGGTTTTGAGTGGCTGTCGCAGCTAGAAAAACGCTATAAAAATTCAACCTGATTGATTGATCGATTGATTGATTGGTTGATCGATCGATCGACAAAGACATCCTCACTCTGACACTAATCCATCCGTTTAAAGCTGGAATCCGGGATTTCCAGATGCGCCCCCTGTCGCAGTGAGAATGACAAACGGGGGGGGGGGGGGGTCCGTGGCGGTCTGTTCCGCTGCCTACCTTGTAAAGTCTACAAGTTAAGTTTACTTAAATTTAAAAAAAAATAGAAAACCGGTTACCTGGGGGAAATTAAAGTAGAGTAAATGAATTTAAAGTAAATGAACGTAATTGTGTCAAGTTGTGTGAACTCATTTCACAAAAAAATCATTTCACAGAACTTAACACAATTAAGTTCCTTTACTTACTTGTACCAACACGGAGATCGCCGGTTCGAGTCCCCGTGTTACCTCCGGCTTGGTCAGGCGTCCCTACAGACACAATTGGCCGTGTCTGCGCGTGAGACGCCGGATGTGGGTATGTGTCCTGGTCGCTGCACTACCGCCTCCTCTGGTCGGGGCGCCTGTTCGGGGGGGGGGGGGGCGGGGGGTAGCGTGATCCTCCCAAGCGCTACGTCCCCCTGGTGAAACTCCTCACTGTCAGGTGAAAAGAAGCGGCTGGTGATTCCACTTGTATGGGAGGCCGCATGTGGTAGTCTGCAGCCTTCCCCGGATCGGCAGACGGGGTTGAGCAGAGACCGGGAGGAGTGGGGTAATTGGCCAGGTACAATTGGAGCCCAAAGGGAAGGGGGGTCCCAAAAAAAATAAAAAAAATAAAAAACTACAATCAAGGCGCAGCAGCCATTGAGGTTGGTGTTCCATCAGCTCATAAGTCAGCAGCTCCACCTGTTCCGTCAAAGCTAACACAGTCAATATAGCACAGGTAATATAGCACCAGCAATATAACACAGGCAATATAACACAGGCAATATAACACCAGCAATATAACACAGGCAATATAACACAGGCAATATAACACCAGCAATATAACACAGGCAATATAACACAGGCAATACAGCACGGGCAATATAGCACGAACACTATAACAGCCAATATAGCACGGGCAATATAGCATGAACAATATAACAGCCAATACAGCACGGGCAATATAGCACGAACAATATAACAGCCAATACAGCACAGGCAATATAGCACGAACAGTATAACAGCCAATATAGCACGGGCAATATAGCACGGGAAATATAACACAAGCAATACAGCACAGGCAATATAGCACAAACAATATAACACAGGCAATACAGCACAGGCAATATAGCACGAACAATATAACACAGGTAATATAGCACAGGCAATATAGCACAGACAAATAACACAGGCAATATAACACGAGCAATATAGCACAGGCAATGTAGCCAGGGCAATATAGCACGGGCAATATAGCACGGGCAATATAGCACGGGCAATATAACACAAGCAATACAGCACAGGCAATATAGCACAAACAATATAACACAGGCAATATAGCACAGGAAATATAGCACGAACAATATAACAGCCAATATAGCACAGGCAATATAGAACGGGCAATATAACACAGGCAATATAACACGAGCAATACAGCACAGGCATTATAACACAGGCAATATAACATGAGCAATATAGCACAGGCAATATAGCACAGGCAATATAACATAGGTAATATAACAGGCAATATAGCACAGGCAATATAACACAGGCAATATAACATAGGTAATATAACAGGCAATATAGCACAGGCAATATAACATAGGTAATATAACAGGCAATATAGCACAGGCAATATAACAGGCAATATAGCACAGGCAATATAACACAGGTAATATAGCACAGGTAATATAACACAGGTAATATAGCACAGGTAATATAACACAGGTAATATAGCACAGGTAATATAGCACAGGCAGTATAACACAGGCAATATAACACGAGCAATATAACACAGGCAATATAGCACAGGCAATATAGCACAGGCAATATAGCACAGGTAATATAGCACAGATAATATAACACAGGTAATATAGCACAGGTAATATAGCACAGGTAATATAACACAGGTAATATAACACAGGTAATATAGCACAGGTAATATAACAGGTAATATAGCACAGGTAATATAACACAGGTAATATAGCACAGGTAATATAGCACAGCTAATATAACACAGGTAATATAACACAGCTAATATAACACAGGTAATATAGCACAGGTAATATAGCACAGGTAATATAACACAGGTAATATAGCACAGGTAATATAGCACAGGTAATATAACACAGGTAATATAGCACAGGTAATGGCAATATAGCACAGGTAATATAACACAGGTAATATAGCACAGGTAATATAACACAGGTAATATAACACAGGTAATATAATGTATTACAACATACTACATACTACACTGCTCTAAAGTAGTATGCAAGCCTCCTTATTCGACGTTGTATTCTAACAACGAAATATGTCTTCTACATGTAACCATCCTATTGTATAGCAGCAGTGGGCAGCTGCAACGCCCCGGCAACCAACTCCAGTTCTTCTTTCCATCGCCTTGCTCAGGGGCATAGGCAGGAGTATTAACCTTAAAATGCATTTATTTCTGATGGTGGCCGAAAACCCACGCAGACATGAGGAGAACATGCAAACTCCACACAGAAAGGACCTGGGATGGCCTGGGGTTCGAAACCCAGGACCTTCTTGCTGTGAGGCAACAGTGCTAATCACTGGGCCACCATGCTGCCCACCCAATATTGATTGATTGATAGATTGATTGATTCTTTACATGAAAAATAAGAAAAAAGATACAATATATGATTGAAAACACAATGTGAAGGAGAATTGCCTAAAAACCTACAAGGGGCTTGAAAAGTGACATTCTCCAGGCAGCATACTACAGGAAAAAATTACAGCAATGTGGTTTGCACAATTTGTGTGTATCTATCAATAATTCCAGACATAGCTAGAGACGGAGACACAGTTCAGCACAGCACCCGATAAAATGCTTCCCATAAACACCCATGTTACAGCAGTACAATGAATCAGTCAAAGTCATACACACACAGACACACACACAGACACACACACACACACACACACACACACACACACACACACACACACACACACACACACACACACACACACACACACACCAGTGATATATATAATAGCCTTTTACACTTATATGACAAAGGAGAATATTGGTTGGACCCAGCTTATACAGGCAGACCATATGGAAGATATTGGTTGGTTAGAAGTGACTTTGGGGCTCTTTTAAACTGCTGTGAAGCCAAATTAAGAAAACATAAAGGCAGATAATTCTATATTTTGGACCCTCGGTAGAATATACTAAACTGAGATTGGTAAGTACGGGAATGGGGGTGGGGGGTCTAAGGAGAGAAGAACTACGTGTGACGAATGTATGAAAATTATAATTGTATGCAAATATGTCATGGAAAAAAGGGGGTTCTTTTTAAGGAATTGTGAACAAATAAAACAATCTGGAGATGGTTCACTTGATCAACACTGAGGATACCTAATTAAAGTAATAGAGGCTGAGAGGAATGTCTTCGATATACACAATTTATTATTCTAAGTGCTCGTTTCTGCAGATGGTATATGGGCTCAAGTTTGGTCTGATGAGTACTAGCCCAAGCTAAATTACAGTGATTACTATACGGATAAATCACTGAATAGTATAACATAGTGGCTACCTCAGCGTTGATTAAGTGATGGATTCTGCCAACTATACCAATACTCTTGGCCATTTTCGTGATTATGGCCCTGATATGTGGTTTCCAAGATAAGGATTACACACAGAATGCCAATGAATCATGTAGAACACAGTAGTTATGGGGACATTAGACAAGGAGTTAAACATCCCTGATTTACGATCAAAAAAGATGTAGCTTGTTGTTTTATTTTTATTTTTATGTTAGGTGATAGTTTGTTGGACTTCAACCAAATAGACAGCTTATTAAGTTCTTCATTTAACACCTTAATTATAGCTTTGGAATCTTTATGTGAACGGAAGACACTTGTGTCATCTGCAAATAAAATTTTAGACAACTTGTCTGAAACATTGGGGAGGTCATTAATATATATATATATATATATATATATATATATATATATATATATATATATATATATATATATCGAAAATAACAAGGGCCCCAAAATTGAGCCTTGTGGTACACCACAGAGTATGAGAAGAAAGGGGGAATTGGTTCCACTGTAGGACACAAACTGCTGTCTATCTTTAAGGTAACTGGTGAACCAGAGCAGTGCATTGTTTCTAACTCTAAGATGTGAAAACTTCTGAAGAAGAATGTGGTGATTAAAAGAATACCTAAAGTGTTTTCCTTTCTATCTCTAGCTTTGTATTGATTAGATGTGTAAGTGCCATATATGGATATATTCTACAATATTGATTGTAGAATTGGTTGTTTGTCCAACAGAATCATCACCACATTGTCATTATGTTGCAGTTATTTTTCCGGTTTGGGTAGGAATGTATTTGCTGTGGCACCTGTGTTAATCCTACCTGATCAAAAATTTCAGCAGCCACATTCAGGGGCTGGAAAGTGTCTCCAACCGTGGGGAAAATGCCAGTTAGTATTATGTAGCCGAACACTATGGTCCAGATGGATCAAATAGCATCATTAATTATATGTATTAATGATGAAATATTCTGGATTTAAACTTTAAACAGACACCACACAAAGAGTGTTTGACTTATTCTAAACTTTATTCATCTCTCTCTCTCTCTCTCTCTCTCTCTCTCTCTCTCTCTCTCTCTCTCTCTCTCTCTCTCTCTCTCTCTCTCTCTCTCTCTCTCTCTCTCTCTCTCTCTCTCTCTCTCTGTTTCTTTGTTTCTCTGACTGCCTTTCTCTCATGTCAACTCTCCAGTCGTTCCAGTTTGAACGCTAAATTTGAGGAGACGGTCCCGCTGAACTGTGACCAGCGCTACATCACAGCTGCCGTCATCAGCATGCCCACCCCGCCGGTCACTACACCAGAGGGCGATGAGTCAGCCAGTTCGACCGACTACTCCCAGGCCAACATCGTCAGGGTGTCCGCCCTCTAGACCCCGGCACCCGCTCTCAGCCCCACTGAGCCAAGCTACCCAGTCGGAGAAGGGGAGGAGAGAGGACGGGGAGGTAGAACGAGAAAGAGAGAGACACCCGCCCTGTCCCAAAAAGACAGAATGGGTACAGGGCGCTGGGGAAGGGGGGGATTGGGGGCTTTTGGGTGAGGCAGCAGGTGGAGGAAATGAGGGGTTTGTCCACGTGGTTCGTGCGCTGGAATACGTGGAAATTCAAGGTGTAAAGTCTACCAAAACTCCGCCCTGGACTATTTTTCTTTTCTTTCTCTTTCCTTTTCATTTTTTCTTATTTTGCTCCGGAAGTGAAACTTCGAAGGCCAACGTTACTATTTTTTCAGGATTGCGTGTCCTTGAATTGGATCTCTTTAACATATGAGTGGAAAGGCCGAGGTAATGGTTGCACATTTGTTGATTTTTTAAACTGCAGCTGGTGACGTGATGTTAAAGGGGAACTGCTCTAAAAAAAAAAAAGAAGTATAAGTCGAAGGGGATCAACGGGACATTGGAAACAACATTAAAAGCAGAGTAAAGGGGTGCATGTACTGTATCTCGCGCGTGTTTGAGCGGTGGGTCGAGTGACGTGTGTATGGTTGGTGTGCATGTATATGCGTGTGTGCGTGTGTGCGTGTGTGTGTGTGTGTGTGTGTGTGTGTGTGTGTGTGTGTGTGTGTGTGTGTGTGTGTGTGTTATATGCGTGGACATCCCTCTGCATGCCAGTCTCTGTGTGGACGTGTGCATGACCCCTGCTGCTCTTGCTTTTGTATTTGTGATTTCATGAGTATTCGCCGGTCGGCATGAGCAATAATAATGGTCGGGTCTTAAATAAGTAGCCTGTGTGTTCTGTGTGTATATCAGTTTAGTATTTCCACCATTTTCTCTCAGAGCTCACTGCCTTTCCTTAAGTCAACAAGGTGCGCTCCCCCAGCCCCCCCGCACACATCTCTGCTCTTTGTTTGACAAATCGGAATGCCCGCTGGGGAAGTCCTGGATGCTATAGAGAAAAAAATTTAAAAAGAAAAAATAGATGTCTGCATAGACCTCTATGCAACAGAGTTGACATTTAACACAACTGTCTCGCTCATAGAAAAAGCAGACCCTCACTTTGACTGATCCAAAATGATTGAATGACCCCCTCTGATGATAATCAAGTTTTACACTTGTCAACATGTCCATGCGGTGTCAGGGTAACGTTACAGGGCATATCAGGAGCAAAACAAGCAGTCGGCACCATGGCTGAGCACATCTGCTATGAAACTGCGGCGTACAGACTCAAAAAACTGATTGACAGGTGGGGTTTCATACGTCACAACCTGAGGAACCAATCCCGTTAGTGGACGGGGCGAGGCTTACATATCATTACGTGCACCCGCTTCAGCGACGCGAGCCAGAGGAGAAGCGGTGTAGCTAGTTAACGTAGCTTTGCTAGCTTTGACTTTTACCACTTTCACAACGATGGCAGTTTGTTTTGAGTGCAAATTTACCAGAGGAGGAAGAGTGAACCTTCGTTTATTACCCAAGGATCTGGAAATCCGAGAGAAATGGGTGCAGTTTATTTGGAGAAGCCGAAATGTCCCAGCCAAACTTCCAGAGAAAACGAGGGTTTGCAGTAGACATTTTCGGGAGCACCGTTTTGTACATGTATCACCAAAACCGATGGGTTTTGCCACAGAACTCATATTCAGGCCTTATCTTGGGGACACGGTGCGAGCCGACGTGTTGGTCAACCCGTAAGTTTGTTTTTCTTCCTCTTTCACCAGAGATTCTCTATGGTGTTCAGACGGTTTCTTCCAAATGGGGCACCTGTTTAACTTGAGAAGGTAGATGACTTGTCAGAGCTGGCTAGCGGGACCAAGGTTTAGCTAACATTAGCAACACATCATTAGCTGTTTGATAGCATAGTCGAGTCGAAGGCTCGTGTTTTAACGTTGTAGAGAGCGATACATAAAACGCTCCAGTGGTTTCAGGGGCCAGCCGGGAACCACCGCAGGCGGGACGCGAACCCGGGTCTCCCGCACCACGGGCGACTACCTTAACCAGTCGACTAAAGGGTCCGACCCGTTAACCAACGGCTAGCGAGTCTAGTTATCTGTGGTCGTTACACTACATTACAATTCTGATACGTCATCCACTTGTACGTGACCCTGTCCAATTTGCTCTTCTTGTCGGTCGGAATTGACTTCAGGTTCGAACACGCATGGCCGAATTACTCCTATGTTGCTAGTTGCCATTGTGTAGCATAAAGTAGCAAGCAAAATGAGCAGAAGTTGCTGTGTTTGAGCAGACTCGACGGTGAACAGGCACTGCAGGTGAGGGGCGGGGAGATTTGAATTGAGGGCGGGGATCATTTGCATATTCATAGATTCTGGATTTTTCTAATGAGGAAGAAGGAGTAGACGTGATTTTCAGGATTTTCAACAAGATAATTTAACTTATTTTGCAGGAAAAAAACCACATCAGACAATTTATTATATCAAGCAGAGCATTTTATATGACTTAAAACTTGACCAGAGGGGGACTTTAAGCTTTTTGTTCTGTATGGTTTTTAGAGCGGCATTTTAAGAGGGGTGTGAGATTTCCAGCAGGACTCCATTTTATTGAGAACGGGTGTTCTTAAGTAGACGACAGCGGTAAACACAGATGTTTGAATCCATTCCGTTTTGATACCAATGTGACTTTTCATCTGCTGTGACCCAAACTGTACTCATGCTTCTGTAAATGGGGGGAGTTTGCTGTATGTTCACACTCTGCGCTTTGGAGTTCGTTGATGACGAGTTCTCTATCACGTCAGCTTCTACTACGTCATCACCACAACCGGGTCACGAGGGCAACAACGGGACAGTTACTCATCCGAAGGCTGTCGCGTGAAGCTCAGGCTTTCTTTGAATGTCCCTTTTTTTGCTGTTTCGCCATCAGAGCGCAGAACAATCGCCACAGCAATGCCGGCGAACTGCCAGAATCATTCCAGGTCATGACGCTAGCGCGTCCTGACGTCTTCTTTCTTTTAGGATCATTAAGAGTTGATGATGTCCCACATCGGATCTGCCGGCGCAGACCGAGTAAACAGTACCACAACGATGGATGGAGTTCCTAAAATAGGGAAATTTTGACGTTTGTTTGTTTGTTTGTTTGTTTGTTTTTTCTTTTCTTTTCTTTTTTTTAAGATGGATGCTAAAGGCCATCTGGAATCACCGATTTCCCGAGAGGATGCAAACGGCCAACCCCAACAGACCCATGTTATCCTCCTAGACCTGCCCACGCACCATCACTGCTTGACTATAATGTGACATATGCAATGCGATGTTTTCTCTCCTTTCTTCTGTTTTTGTAAAGATTGCCTATATGCTTTGTATTTATGGTAGAGGGGCTGCGGTAAACACACATTTTTTGGGGGGGAGGGGCATCATAACGTCGGTGGTTGCGTAATAACTGCATTTCGGTTGAAAAAAAAGAATAGAGTGATAATGATTAATTATTACAACTGTTGCTAGTGCACTCGTGCTGTAAATCTTTGGTGTAGTAATTCATCTCGGTTGAATTATGGTTTTTTTTTCCAGTCGTTTCCACAAAAGATTGTAGTATCCTTTTTTAATTAACATTCTAATCCACAGCATTTAATGATATTTTTCTAAAAAAAAAAACAACTACCATTAGAAAATGCATGCGTTTGCTGGAGACTTGGGGTTTGATGTTTGCACCAGAAAAGTCGTCATTTCTGTCTGTTTCTTTGTTGTTGAAAAAAATATATATTTTAGGGACTGGGTGGAAGAGATGAGGATTATTATAAACACGGCTTTATGTACATTGAAGAAATTCAGCAGGGGGTTAAGATAATTATTACTTTTTGATTTGTTACAGCTTGTGTTATTAACAAAATACTGTTTATGAATTATTGGGAATAATATTAAAAAAGACAAGTGAATGGTTTAGTCTGGTGCAGTGTCTGAGTAAATAGAATAAATCATTGTCCTATTGAAACACTCGCTCGGTGTGAATGTTCTCTGTTGCGCATCACGTATGTGACAGAACTGATGAGAGGCTGCCAGAAATGTCCAATCTCCTGCAAGCTACAAGTCCGCCAACCCGTACGACCACACACACTACATGTACAAAAGTATTGGGACACCTGGCCATTACACCTACAGGAGCTTTTATGACATCCCATTCTAAATCCATAGGCATTAACATGGAGTTGGTCCCCCCTTTGCAGCTATAACAGCTTCCACTCTTCTGGGAAGGCTTTCCACAAGATTTTGGAGTGTGTCTGTGGGAATTTCTGCCCATTCATCCAGAAGAGCATTTGTGAGGTCAGGTACTGGATGTCGGACAAGAAGACCTGGCTCGCAATCTCAGTTCTAGTTCATCCCAAAGGTGTTCGATGGGGTTGAGGTCAGGGCTCTGTGCGGGCCAATCAAGTTCTTTCACAACAAACTCACCCAACCATGTCTTAATGGACCTTGCTTTGTCCACTGGGGCACAGTCATGCTGGAACAGAACAGGGCCCTCCCCCAAACTGTTCCCACAAAGTTGGAAACATAGAATTGTCTAAAATGTCTTGGTATGCTGAAGCATTAAGAGTTCCCGTCACTGGAACTAAGGCGCCTAGCCCAGACCCTGAAAAACAACCCCATCCCGTTATCCCTCATCCACCAAACTTTACAGTTGGCACCATGCAGTCAGGCAGGTAACGTTTTCCTGGCATCTGCCAAACCCAGACTTGTCCATCAGACTGCCAGACAGAGAAGCGTGATTCGTCACGCCACAGAACATGTTTCCACTGCTCCAGAGTCCAGTGGCAGCGTGCTTTACACCACTCCATACGACGCTTGGCATTGCGCTTGGTGATGTAAGGCTTGCATGCAACTGCTCGGCCATGGAAATCCATTCCATGAAGCTCTCGACGCACAGTTTTTGTGCTGCTGTTAATGTCAGAGGAAGTTTGGAACTCTGCAGTTATTGAGTCAACAGAACGTTGGCAACTTTTATGCACTATGTGCCTCAGCACTCGTTGACCCTGCTGTGTGACTTTACGTGGTCTGCCACTTGTGGCTGAGTTGCTGTTGTTCCTAAACACTTCCACCTTTCAATAATACCACTTACAGTTGACCGTGGAATATATAGCAGGGAAGACGAACTGACATATTGCAAAGGTGGCATCCTATGACAGTACCACGCTTGAATTCACTGAGCTCTTCAGAACGACCCATTCTTTCACAAATGTTTGTAAATGCAGACTGCATGACTAGCTGCTGTTTTTTATACGCCTGTGGCAATGGATCTGAATGAAACACTTGAATTTCATGACTACGAGGTGTGTCCCAATAATTTTGTACATATAGTGTAGGTCGTATACCCTCAAATACGACCCACAGGAGCGTTTCCTAAGTTAGTGCCGCTATCGGCGGCAGGAGATGTGCCACAGATACTTTTCGCCTCTATGCATTGTGGGTTTTTATCTACTTGTTGACATCCTTTTTACAACGCCTCATAAACAGGCTAATAAAGGTAAGTCGTCAGTAAATAGTGATTAAAAAAACACAATGTTAGAACAATAGAATATGTAATCAGTGCGTTTTTGTGTTGTTTCGCCGTCTAGTGTAGTAACTAAGATTGCTATTGGCAGAACGACCGCTAGAGGTCGCTTATGTTTAAAACGTAACTATAGTAGGTCGTAATTAGCTGCTTGTACAAATGACCTATGGGGTCGCTTTTTGATGGAGGACAGTCTCCCAGCAAGAATTACAACACTGGAGCAGAGGGAGAATTGGTGAGAGGTAGTCCGTGTGGTAACTTTCAGCTTGATGGAAAAACATCCTCTCCCCAGCAGTGTACTTGTATTTACCCTCACTCCTCAAGGGTAAAGTGGTACACACACACACACACACACACACACACACACACACACACACACACACACACACACACACACACACACACACACACACACACACACACACACACCTCCCATGACTTTACAGCCCTCGACTCTCAATTTAACACCTGAGGCTGAAAGAGAATAGGGTGAGACAGGTCTTAGTACTGTAGCAAATTCAGGGGGCGGCCGGGAACCGACGCAGCCGGGACGCGAATCCGGGTGCTGACCAGTCAACTATAGCCAACCGGCTTACGAGTCTACTCATCATGATCGTATACGCTATCCCACTTCTTCGGGAAGTGCGTCCCTGCGCTTCATACCAGCTCCCTCACTCCTCCGGGCGCACGCGCTTCCGATGGCCTCGCGGTCTCACCATCCCACTTCTGACACCAATGTAGCAACCAGGGATGCAAACCAGGGTCTCCAGCACCATGGACGACTACGTTAACCAGTCGACTAAAGGGTCCGGCCCGTTAGCAAAGGGTTAGTGAGTCTACACATCGGTGGTCGCTACACTACCCCCTTCCTTCAGGAAGCGCGCCTCTGGGTGCACGCACTTCCGATGGGCTCACAGTCTCACCATCCCATTTCTGACACCAATGTATGGAATGCAGGGGGCAGCCGGGAAACGCCCCGGCAGGGTTGCGAACCCGGGTCGCCCACACCACGGGCGACTGCACCAACAAGTCAACTAAAGGGTCCGACCAATTAGCCAACCGGCTAGCGAGTGTACTCATTCATGATTGTTACAGTACCACGAGCCTTCCACAAAGGACTCTCGTTCACTCTTGGAAGCCTCTCAGCACTGCCAAAGCTGAGGCACCTTTCTGGGTCCATCTAGTCTGACGTTTATAGCGTAAAGCACCTGTAGTAACCAGAAAGCTCCATGAACCAACTATCACCTTTTATTTTTTCGATTTGGAACTTAATCCCTGGCTACCACCTTATACCTATGTGTCCATAGTCTATGTGGTAGGGCAGATATGGATCCTACCTGCAGTCAGTTGTGCTCTTTCTGTTTGCCTGCAAGCAAACCTTACTTAAGGACTCCACTACAGTTCCCAGGTGTTGCATGCTGCTGGTTATATATTGTGGTAGTGGGGTGTGGTTTAGCCTCGGCTGCAAGCGGAGAGAGGGAGTGAGGCTCGCAGGAGGGCAGATGCAATAGGAAGGCTGAATAGTGATAAGCTTCAGGTGTGCACACCCAGCTACACACACACCCATACCTCTACCCAGCAACACATAACCCCTACACCTCGCCCCTGTACTAACCCCTTCCCCTTCCTTATTTCACAGGACCCTGCTTCAGCCTCTGCCTTCCAGGACCCACAGGGGGCACCTTGAATCCCGGGCCATGGGTGTTGGCGGTGTGTGAAGCCAGGCCACTGGCAGAGGGATTGCTTGTTAATGGAGATGGGACAAGTGGTCCGGGTTCTTGGTTCGTCAGCCCCCTCGCCCGGTCCTATATCAGGATCCTATATCAGGGTCCTATATCAGGATTTAGTGGATACAGACTTCATGCGGACGCTGATCCATCAAAGCCTGGTTAGGCCCGGGGCATTGGTTGAGACGTCGTGGGTGGAAATTCGGTGTGTGCATGGGGATAGACACACGTATCCGGTGGTGACCATTGAAATAAGATATCTGGGGTGGGGGGGGCATAAAGCGAAGGCCGCCATTAGTTCCTGCCTGTTGTGGCCCCTTTTATTGGGCTCAGTTTGCCCGGGGTTCGATAGAGTGGTTAGGGAGACGCCTGGTGTGACTGGTGTGCAGCAAAGTGGTGACGCGAGCACATCCGAGTCAGGCAAGCGGGAGTCTACAGTGGTCCACCCAGTGGAGGAGATCTCCATTGAGCAGACTCGGGATGACACACCGCGCTTTGCCTTTGACTCTGTAATGACCATCGATGGTCAACAGGTGCACCCAAACGCCACGCAAACTCATACCTATTTTTCACTCATTATAGACCGGATGGGGGCGGCACGGTGGCGCATTGGCCTCACAGCAAGAAGGTCCTGGGTTCGAACCCCGGGGTTGCCCAACCGTGGGATTCGTACCGGGTCGTCCTCTGTGTGGAGTTTGCATGTTCTCCCCGTGTCTGCGTGGGTTTCCTCCGGGTGCTCCGGTTTCCTCCCACAGTCCAAAAACATGTAGGTCAGGTGACTCGGCCGTACTAAATTGTCCTTAGGTGTGAATGTGTCGGCCCTGTGATGGACTGGCGGTCTGTCCAGGGTGTCTCCCCGCCTGCCGCCCAATGACTGCTGGGATAGGCACCGGCTTCCCCCCGACCCGAATTCGGATAAGCGGCTTGGGTAATGGGTAATGGGTATAGACCGGATGGGTCACAACACTCAAACCAGGTTCGAAAACATTCAGTTGTTAGTACCACAAAGCCCCTGGGAACTGATGTCCCAGGCAGCCCATCACAACCTCATGGCAGGTCACCTCGGTTATAACGACAGCCCAATTCCACTGGCCGGGGATTCACGGCGGTGTGCGTCTCGCCGCGAATGTCAACTGATACACCTACCGGCCACTCCAAAAGTGCCATTGCGCTCGTTACCATTAATTTAGGTCCCGTTTGAACATATTGGCATGAACCTCACCGGGACATTAGACCGGAGCGCATGGTGTTACCGCTTTGTGTTAATCATAGCGGATTACACAATGCGCTAGCCCGAATCCGAGCCATTGCGCAACATTTCGCCTACATTGTGCAGCCACTGTTTCATGTAATCTCCTGCATCGGAATCCCCAAAGAGATTCTGACAGCAGGGCACGTCGTTTATATCAAGTACACTATGCTAACTACAAGAATCTGAACATAAAGGCCCTGGAAAACTCACGTTCTTTGACTTTTTCAGTGCCTTCAGCACCATCCGGACAGCTCTACTGGGTGAGAAGCTGACAGCAATGCAGGTAGATGCCCCCCTTGTGTCCTGGATTGTTGACTACCTTACTGGTAGACCACAGTATGTGCGCTTGCAACACTGTGTGTCACACAGAGTGATCAGCAACACTGGGGCTCCGCAGGGGACAGTCGTGTCTCCCTTCCGTTTCACCCTCTACACCACGGACTTCAACTACCACACAGAGTCCTGCCATCTTCAGAAGTTCTCTGATGACTCTGCTATAGTCGGATGCATCAGTAATGGTGAGGAGGCTGAGTACAGGGCTGTGGTGGGAAACTCTGTCACATGGTGTGAGCAGAACCACCTGCAGCTCAATGTGACTAAGACAAAGAAGCTGGTTGTTGATCTAAGGAGGGAAGTAACACCAGTGACCCCCTGTCTCCATCCAGGGGGTCAGTGTGGACACTGTGGAATACTACAAGTGCCTGGGGGTGTATATAGACAATAAACTGGACTTGGCTAAGAACACTGATTCCCTCTACAAGAAGGGACAGAGCCGTCTCTACTTTTTGAGGAGGCTGAGGTCCTTCAACATCTGCCAGACAATTCTAGGGATGTGGTATGAGTCTGTGGTGGCAGTGCTCTCCTGTTTGCTGTTGTGTGCTGGGGCAGCAGGTCGAGGGTGGAGGATGCAACAGGCTCAATAAACTGATCCGAAGAGCCGGTGACGTTGTGAGGGTGGAACTGGATTCTCTGGCGGCGGTTTCTGAGAGGAGGACGCTGTTGAAGTTACGTGCCATCATGGACAATGTCTCCCACCCACTCCATGACATGCTGGTTGGGCACAGGAGTACTTGTAGTGATAGACTCATTCTGCTGAAAAGCACCACAGAGCGCCACAGGAGGTCATTCCTGCCTGTGGCCATCAGGCTTTACACCTCCTCCCTCAGACTCAGACCGTCAGACACTCGGAGTTAATGGTCACTGGACTGGCCCTGTCGGGTTTTGGCTGTGCTGCTTGTTTGTGCTGCGGTAGTGCAGTATAGATAGGGTGTTATGTGCACCATGCTTGTTGATATATTTTGTTGTTATTTCTATTTCTTGTTTTATCTTTATTTCTATTTGTTTCTGTTTCTATTTTCTTATCTTGTATCTTGTTAGTTTTTAGTTATTAGAGCGTGAGTGTCTGTAATAGAACCCAAATTCCCCTCGGGGATGAATAAAGTATTCTGATTGTGATTCTGACTGATGCAGTCGATCCGCACACGGGCCGTCCAGGTGACGTAGCGGTCTATTCCGTTGCCTACCAACACGGGGCTCGCCGGTTCGAATCCACGTGTTACCTCCGGCTTAGTCAGGCGTCCCTGCAGACACAATTTGCCGTGTCTACGGATGGGAAGCCGGATGTGGGTATGATTCCTGGTCGCTGCACTAGCGCCTCCTCTGGCCCCTGTTCAGGGGGTAGGGGGAAATGAGGGAGGGGGTGTAGCGTGATCCTCTCACACGCTACGTGCCCCTGGCGAAACTCCTCACTGTCAGGTGAAAAAAAGCGGCTGGTGACTCCACATGTATCAGAGGAGGCATGTGGTAGTCTGCACCCCTCCCCAGATCGGCAGAGGGGGTGGAGCAGCGATCCGGACGGTTCGTAAGATTGGGGTAAGCTCCAAATTACTCGCCAAGTGGCAAAGACCCTTCATGGTCACACACTGTGGGAGATGTTGACTATGAGGTAGTGCGTAATGACGGGGGAGGGAGGCGCCACACAGATTTACCACCACCTACTAAGCATGGCGAGAGGCGGCCCCAGTTTCTTTGGCCACGGTGGTATCGGAGAGAGATGAGTCGGAGCCGAAGGTACCAAAGCCAAACCTCCCTGCCTCCCTCCGTTGTGAGAACCATCTCTCGCCCTGCCAGAAATCCGAGGTTGCTTCGTTACAACAGCGGTTTGCTGATGCCCCCCCCCCCGCCCGGATAAAAAACCTCATACAACCCCCCTCACGTCCGTACTGACGTCCTAAACACAAAAGAAAACTGTTCGGGCAGAAGTCAAGGCCATGCTGGGGATGGAGTTCATAGAAGAGTCTAGCAGTGACTGGTGTCGCCCCATATCCTCGTGCGTAAGACTGGTGGGTCTATACAGTTCTGGGTAGACTAACGCAAGGTGAACGATGCGACAACTTCGATGCCTATCCAATGCCGCGGGTCAACAAACTCGCCTTTTTGTGCCACTGGGTTTAACCAAGGACTCCTGGCAGATCCCCTTGTCAGCAGAATCTAAGGAAAACATGGCTTTCTTTAGGCCGGACGGTTTGTACCGGTTCCTGATGTAATATTTGCTAGTAATATTTGATTTGCTAATGTCCCTTACGGCTTTCCGTAGCGCCACAACAAAGTCACGTGATGTACGTAACAACGTCAGTCGGAATCCGGTCGGTGAATAAACACCCAGCACGAGAGAAGTCGTCCTTGCTTTATTAATGTTATAAGTTAACTTAGCCAGAGGGCACAGATCATTACATGGTGTCAGAGTAGCGGAGTTTAAATACCCAATATGGATTCGTACGGCGTTCCAGCTCCACGGATGGACTGGGAATCGGCGAACTTACCTGAAGCATGGAGACGATTTCGACAAACAACGGAGCTAATGTTCAAGGGCCCCCTGCGCGGGAAGAACGAAGAGGAGAAATGCAGCTACCTCCTGCTCTGGATAGGGGAAAAAGGGCGCGATGTGCACAACACTTGGACACTCAGCGGAGAACAAGCTAAGAAGCTAGAAACGTACTACGATAAGTACACTGAGTACATCACCCCCAAAGCAAACCCGATTTATGCCAGATATAAATTTCATGAAAAGATGCAGGGAGAGAGTGAATCCTTAGAACAATTTGTAACTGAGCTAAAGCTCCTAGTCAAAGACTGTGGCTACCCAAATGCCGACGAGATGGTCAGGGACCGCATCGTGTTTGCCACCAACTCACCCAGAGTGAGAGAAAAGCTACTTAGCCAGGGAGCTGAGCTAACGCTAGAAAAAGCCATAGATGTAGCCCGCTCACACGAGCTAGCAAAGCAACAGCTAACGTTTATGGGCCAGGGCAGCACACATGAAACGGTGCACGCAATAGGCAGAAAGACTTACAAACCGAACGCACCCAAAGCAGCTAACGCTAACTTCAGACAAAGGGAGAGTAACGTTAGCACCGCCGCTAGGGCGTGTAGCTATTGTGGAGGGCTACATGGCGCTAAAGCCACTTGCCCAGCTAAGGGTAAACAATGCATTAAATGCAAGAAGCTCAATCATTTCGCTAAAGTATGCAAGTCTAGCTCCCAGGGACAGACAAAGTACTACCGCGGCACAGTACATGCCGTCGGAGAGAACCCAGAAGAGTACACCACTGACAGAGAGCAGGAAGAACTGTACTTCGACAACATTACAGTGGAGAGCACCGCTGTGGGAGAACAGACAGAGCTGTACATAGACTGCATCTCAATAGAGAACAACGGAAAAAGCAACGAGCAGGCTTACGTAGAGGTTGGAATTGGCACACCTCCACAGAAGGTAAAGTTTAAACTAGACACTGGGGCACAGGCCAATACTATTCCCACCAACCTGTTCCAGGCGCTGTTCAAAAATGTGACACTGAAACCAGCAATACACAGACTCACTGAATATGGAGGAGGCGTGCTGAGCGTGAAAGGCACATGCAAACTCAAATGTAAGTACAGAGACAATGCAATGATGCTGGACTTTTACGTCGTTGACACAAACGCCCCACCAGTCATGGCAATGAAAACATGCCGTGACCTAAACTTGGTAAAAATAGTGATGGCTGTGAGCGAGGAAAACAATGTCACATCACAGAGCATAATGGATGAGTATGCAGATGTTTTCCAGGGAATAGGAGAGTTCCCAGGCGAGTGCACCTTCCGCGTCACACCAGATGCAATGCCGGTCGTCTGCCCGCCACGCAGAATCCCCATCGCCCTACGCAGCAAACTGAGGGATGAGCTTGACAGCATGGAGAAAGGCGGCATAATCTGTAAGGTAACAGAACCCACAGAATGGGTGAACGCACTCATCATTGTTGAGAAGCCAAAGACAGGCAAACTTAGAGTGTGTTTAGACCCCAGAGCTCTTAACAAAGTGATACAACGACCTCACTACCCCCTCCCCACGCTGGAGGACGCCACCACAAAGCTCGCTGGAGCTGAGTACTTTAGCGTGTTAGATGCGCGGTCAGGCTATTGGGCCATCAAACTGAGCACTGAATCCTCAATGTTGACGACATTTAACACAGTGTTTGGCAGGTATCGTTTCCTCAGACTGCCATTCGGAATCGTGTCCGCTCAAGACGAGTTCCAGAGACGCGTGGATGAAACATATGAAGGATTGGACGGTGTGACGGCCATAGTGGACGACATACTAGTGTTCGGCAAGACTAAAGAGGAACATGACCAGCGTCTCAGAGCGATGCTGAAGCGCACAAGGGAGCGAGGGGTGCGGCTCAACCCCGACAAGTGTCACATATGCGTGTCCGAGGTACGCTACTTCGGCCACACGCTCTCACACGAAGGCATCAAACCAGACCCACACAAGGTGAAGGCGGTCAAGGACATGCAACCCCCACAGAACAAAGCAGAGCTGGAGACAGTCCTCGGCATGATCAACTACCTCGCCAGATTCGCTCCACACCTCTCACAGATAAACTCACCCCTCAGACAGCTTCTGAAACAAGACAGTGAGTTTGTGTGGGATGCAGTCCACGACAAGGCGTTCCAAGAGATGAAGAATCTCATTACACAGCACCCAGGTCCAGTACTCTCATATTTCGACCCGCAGAAAGAGCTGCGACTCCAAGTGGATACATCCAAAAGTGGCCTTGGGGCTGTCATGCTCCAAGATGGCAAACCAATTGCCTATGCGTCCAAGTCACTCAACAGCACTGAAGAAAACTACGCACAGATAGAGAAGGAGCTCTACGCTGTGGTCTTCGGCTGCAAGAGGTTCCACGAGTACATGTACGGACGAAAAGTGATTGTGGAGTCAGACCACAAGCCTCTGGAGGCAATACTAAAAAAGCCACTGGCAGCAGCACCACCCCGGCTGCAACGGATGATCCTGGCGCTCCAAAAATACGACATCCAAATCATCCACCGCCCCGGTAAGGACATACCGGTGGCTGACACACTGTCACGCAAGTCAATAGAACACCACGACAGTGACCTACAGGAAGGGATGGAGGCCCAAGTGCACACAGTCCTCAGCAACATCCCTGTGAGCGACACAAGACTCACAGAAATCAAGCAGGAAACAGCGCAAGATCCACAGCTCACCGCACTCAGATGAGCCACACTCACTGGCTGGCCAGACACAAAGAAAAAGTGCCCGCCCAGCATCCAGGAATACTGGAACCACAGAGCAGAAATCTCAGAAATGGACGGTATCCTGTTCAAAGGTGAGAGAATCATTGTCCCCCAAAAGCTTCGCAAGGACATGATACAGCGCATCCATGCCAGCCACCTTGACGTGGAAAAAAGCAAATGCCGAGCAAGAGACTTACTGTTCTGGCCTGACATGGGGAAACAGATCGAGGATGCGGTAGCAGACTGCAACATATGCCAAGAACGGCGCAGCGCAAATGCAAAGGAACCAATGATGTCACACGCCATACCCGAGCAGCCGTGGCAAGTGATAGGCACAGACCTATTCACATGGAACTCACAGGACTTCATAGTCACTGTGGACTACTACTCCAGATTCTTCGAGCTAGAGAGACTTTACAGCTGCACCTCATCTGCCGTCATCATGAAGCTGAAAGCAGCAATGGCTCGACACGGAATCCCCGAGACTATCATCAGCGACAACGGTCCGTGCTACAGCTCTGGTGAGTTCCGCAACTTCTCACAGACATGGGGTTTCTCACACACCACCACAAGCCCCCACTACCCACAGAGCAACGGCCTCTCCGAGAAGACTGTCCAGACGGCCAAACGCATCCTGGACAAAGCCAAAGCTGAGAACAAAGACCCCTACATGAGCTTACTGGAGTATAGCAACACACCAGTGGACAACCTGAAATCACCGGCACAGCTACTGATGAGTCGGAGGCTGCGGTCCATTCTCCCATCAACAGCAAAACACCTGCAGCCACAGATCGTCAGTCAGGAGGATGTTCACAAAAGGAGAGAGGTATGTCAACAGCGCCAGCAGGCGTACTACAACCGAACAGCCAAACCTCTGCCCCACCTGCCCGCAGGCACACCAATCCGCTTCCGGCAGGAGGATGGATCCTGGAGACCTGCAACTGTGGAAAGACCAGCGAACACAGACAGGAGCTACCACATCCAAACCAAAGAAGGTCAGATCTACCAACGCAACCGTCAACACCTGCGACAAAGCAGAGTGAACACTCACACTACACACACACACACTTCACAGTAGACTGTTACCAGCGCTAACAACAACACACAAGCCCATCAGCAAGAGCATGCTGAACCTCCAGACACGAACAATCAGCGACAACCAGACACACAGCCTGGTTACACCACGAGGTCAGGTCGCACGATCAAACCAAGACAAATCCTTGACTTATGAATGTTAAAAAAAGAGAGAATTTTACACCAACCTGTACTATACCTGCTATGTTTTGAAAATAAATATTTACAGCGTTCACTTACCTTGTGTACCTACCTGCTGTTTGCAGTTACCAGTAATGAAATGAAAAAGAAAAAAAAGATGAAATGTTATTACGGTGTCACATTTAGACAGTGAAGGAAATGTTTTACACTACTTTGTTGCAGTCCAGTTATATAAGAGTTCCACTTTCATATTCTTTCTTATTAAGATTGTATTCGCTTATAAACGTGCTCAACGTGGTCTGTATCTCTGCAGAGAAAGCAGCACTTTTCAGAAAAAGGGAGATGTAATATTTGCTAGTAATATCTGATTTGCTAATGTCCCTTACGGCTTTCCGTAGCACCACAACAAAGTCACGTGATGTACGTAACAACGTCAGTCGGAATCCGGTTGGTGAATAAACACCCAGCACGAGAGAAGTCGTCCTTGCTTTATTAATGTTATAAGTTAACTTAGCCAGAGGGCACAGATCATTACACCTGACGCTTCTGTTCGGGCTCCAGCCTCCAGCCATGGTTCAGTGCCTCATGGACTGGGTGCTGCGGCCACATGCTGCGTATGCTTCCACCTACTTGGATACCGTTATCATCCACAGTAGCAGCTGGGGGGGACGGTGCTTGACTCTTTGAGGCGGACGGGGCTCACAGCCAACTCAAAGGAGTGCGCAGTCGGGTGGCAGACGGTACGGTATCTGGAGTACCACTTAGGAGGCGGGCTGGTGCGTCCTCGGATCGATGAATTGCGGCCAGCCCAGGGACTGAGATGAAAAATCAGGCGAGGGCATTCCTGGGACTGGCCGGGTACTACAGCCAGTTCACCCCCGCCTTTCCGGACCTGAGTAGTCCCCTGACCGACCTCACCCAAAAGAGTGCCTCGGATCCGATCCAGTAGATGGAGCACTATCAGGTGGCGTTCGAGAGGGTTAAACAAGCCCTCTGTGGGCAGCCGCTGCACCACACTCCTAACTTCTCTCGCCCTTTGGTCCGGCAGACCGACGCGTTGGACAGAGGGCTGGGGGACATTTTGTCCGAGGAGGAGGGGGGAGTCAGTCACTCGGTGCTGTACATAATGTTAATAATGATATATCTTATTTGTATAGGACTTTTCAAGGTGCACAAAGGCGCTTTACATATGGTAAAATAAACATAAGATCAACACACCAAAAACATGTAACACGCAACAACCATCATACATTAAAAGCAATTCTAAAAAGGTGAGTTTACATCAGTTGTTAGTTGGCAGAGAGGAAGTACAGCACCGTAGAGAAGGGGTGTCTTGTCATCAGATGGGACATCAGCACTCTCCACTTTTACCTGCCGGGGTGCTCATCCACCGTCTGTTCAGACCATGCCCTGCTCCAGTTGGCCCCACCGCATGAAGGCTGCCAACGCGCGAGTCACCCTTTGTTATCTGGCCTTACAGCCTTTTAAGTTCAAGGTCATCCTTAGGCCGGGGTTGTGGCCGACTTCCTGTCGCTGGGGTGGGGTGGGGGGGTGGATGTTCCCCTGGCCTAAGTAGGGCGGTGGGGGTATGTGGTAGTTGGTTGTGGTTTAGCATCGGCTGCAAGCGGAGAGAGGGAGTGTGGCTCGCGGAAGGGTTGATGCAATAGGGAGGCCGATTAGTGATCAGCCTTAAGTGTGCCAAACTAACAAACTGTGCTTTATATACTGCAGGGAAGCTGGCTCCCGGACTGACACTGACACAGACGTGACCACGGTGGACACAACCTCACAGAGGGGAGAGAGAGAGCCAGACACCACTCTGCAGAAAAGAGAGAGCAAGGCCTAAAACTGCTCCAGCACTGGAACTTACCGGCTGTGCGGAGAGTGCCAGAGACATTATGAATAAAACCCTCTGTTCCCCTGAAAACCGTGTCCTTGCTTCCATCCCGGACCCTCCCAGTGACACATCCTTGTCACGTATACTAATATATTTAATATGTTGCCTCAGAGGGGAGCAGCATATGAGCATTTAGGGTGCAGCACACTGTCAATGAGCCGTTGAAATGTGGCTGGTCCCCTACCGGCCTGATCAGGAGTGTGAAGAATAAATATTTACAGAATGGAGTAATCCATTCTATGCCTGGGCTCTGGTGACAAAGACATCTGCCAGTGGACACTGGTCAAATCTGGGGTCAAATAAAAGTTTAATGCCCGGCTGATTAGTTTTTTAGACCCTGTGCTTAGATTTGTCAGGAAAATAGGACCCCCATATTGGCCTTGTGGTCATCCAGTCAGAACAGCATTTTGCCATTAGTGCTCAGCACAAAACCAACGGGGCTACAGCCAATGTGGTAATATCAATGTGATACTCTTGCCCCACTTAATCCAAGTTAGGGTCGTGGGAAGCTGGAGTCTATCCCAGCATGCATTATGTAGAAGGCAGGGAGACAACAATCCCTGACAGGGCCCACACAGACACTCACACACTGTTCACATCTACGGGCAGCGTAGAGACTCCAATTCACCCATCATGCATTGCTTTAGACCATGGGGGGTAACTGGTGAATCTGGGAGAGACCATCATTGACACAGGGGGCAACATGCAATCTCCACACAGATGGCCTGGAATCAAACCCAGGACCCTCTTATTGTCAGGTAACGGTGCCAACTACTAAACTACCTTGACGCCCACCAATTTAGAGCATTAGTCATCAATTCTACCAGCACTCTTTGTCTTGTGCTCAGACAACTCAGACACTGGACCGGGTCAGCACCGCTACTCCCAAGGGGGTTTCTATGTGGGGTGTGTGAAATTATTGCTGTCTGGCAAGGGTAAAAATATATCCACACAGCTCCTATGCCACCTTTCCTATTAATCTGATGAGATATAGTCAGGGTGACGAATAATTGGTTGATTTGAGACCTCCAGTCTTCACTTATCTTTTGAAATCACTGTTTCAGGAAAGTAAACGAGGATCATCTTGCACCGAACTTCAGGGGACTGAAATGGTAATATCGCAGCACATTAGCTCTGCACACCCAGAGGGGATGCTGCTGTGTGTCTGTGTCTCTCGCAGATAAGCCAAGCATTGTAGGATGTGCAGCAGCAGAGGGTTTATCATTCACCGATTGTGTCCTTCCACTTGCATCATTTATCAAGCACCAAAATGTAATGCTGAAATAAAATGAAATTCTGCACAACTGGTGCAAGAAATCCCAGCAGCAACCGCAACCAAATGCAACAATCAACAGCGAACATCTCCGGCCATTAAAAAAGCTGTGAGTAGCACAAGCAAAATGGCTTGATTTTATGCTTTTTTTTTCTTTTCTTTTTTTTTTTTTGCACATGGAAACCTGTATTTTTTTCAACAGTAGAAAATAATTAACTCTATAACAATTATTTTTTTCCCATTGACCCAGAACTAATCATTGAAGTCTGCACTGTTCAGCAAAGTTAACGGATGGGATCAGTGCTCAGTGTGAGCCGATACTTAAAGATTCACCTCGGAATTTGGGTAGAAAAGGGTATATCAGTGCAGCCCTAGCTAATATGCGTGTATTTCTGCATACAGTTGTTCCTGCATGTATTCTACATTTTGCTTGTATGATCATTGACCTACTCTTTTGCCAGGCCTTGCCTAGCGTTGACTGTGGTGGGAGGGTTTTTTTTTTGGTGTCGTTGTGTAGAGTGCAGGGAGGTGTGTCGAGGGTGTCTGTCTGGCAGGAAGAGCCGGCATTGGATCGGCTGGGGGAGCCTAGTGTGCTGCATCCGGTGGGCCCAGGGACCACGACCCAAGCCTGGAGCTGCGCCCGAGGAGGAAGCGCCGAGGGCAGTCTGACAGGGCGCGGAAGCGGGGCAGGCTAAACTAACTGCTAGCCCATGCAGACCGGCAGTTTCGATAACACCGAGGGCGGTCTGACAGGGCGCGGGAGCGGGGCAGGCTAAGCTAACTGCTAGCCCATGCAGACCGGCAGTTTCGACAGTCATCCTGGCTGGCGTTCGTTCTCCTGGACAGTGATTTTTTTATTTTTAATTTATTTATTTTTAAGTTTAGATATGTGTTAGTTAGTATACAGTTAAGGTAAAAATTATTAGCCCCCAAGGAACTATGGAACATTTCCCTAAAATTCCGCCCAAATGTTTGCATCATTCATAAAACTTAACATAGTAAAACATTCATCACTGTTAAAACCCCTATTTGGTACATTTTGGAATGTAAAATAAATCTTCAGGTTTGCTTTATACCAAATGTAGTGAAAATTGAGGAGGTCAAAATTATTAGCCCCCATGTGATTTTTTTGCTTTCAAGCCACACCTGAGCAACCAGTCAGCATTGAACTTTACTTAAGGGACTCCAGTGAACAGGGCTAGTGGCACTTGAACACTTGACTGAGGGACTACTCTTAAGTTCTTGGTAAGAAGTAATTTCATCATGCCAAAAAGTACAGAAACCAGTCTGAAACCCAGAAAGAAAGTAGTGGATGCTCATCTTAAGGGGGAAGGCTATACTGCCATTTCCAAGCATTTCAGTGTCTAGAACAGCTGTGCGTTGCATCATTGCAAAGCACAAGCAGACAAATTCTGTTAAAAACACACCTGGGTGTGGTCGAAAGTACAAGATTTAAAAGACTTTGGAGAGGAAAATAGTCAGAGATGTCAACAACAATCCCCAGATCTCTGCCAAGATGACTGTTGCTGAACTGGCTTCTTCCGGACTGGATGTTTCAAGGAAGACTGTTGTGATGGCTCTTCATCGAGGTGGGCTTCGAGGTCACCGTCCAAGAAAAACTCCATTGCTCACACAGCAGCACATCAGCACCAGACTGAAGTTTGCCGGTGAACATTTGAGACATGGGCATGAGTTTTGGAAGTCTGTCCTTTGGTCTGATGAGACTGAACTTGAGCTGTTTGGGCACATGGGTGATGCTTTTGTTTGGCAAAGGAAGGGAGAGGCCTTCAACCCTGAAATCACAGTTGCCCCCGTTAAACATGGTGGTGGGGGCATAATGCTGTGGGGCTGTTTTGCTGCTTCAGGCACAGGGAACCTTGTTGGGGTGCATGGGATCATGAAGAAAGAAGATTATGGTGACATTTTGAAGGATCATGTAAGGAAATCTGCTGCCAGTCTAGCTTTAGGTCGCTGCTGGGTCTTCCAGCAAGACATTGACCCGAAGCATACATCCAAGTTGGTCCAAAACTTTTTGAAGGACACCAAAATCAAGGTCCTGGAGTGGCCCTCTCAGGGCCCAGATCTCAATCCTATTGAGAATCTGTGGCAGGAGCTCAAGGTTCATGTCCATGCTGGCAAACCAGGCAATCTGGACGAGCTGGAACAGTTTGCCATGGAAGAATGGGCTGAGATCCCTCAAGAGACATGTACCATAAAAGGTTGTTCAATTGTGAGTCAGAAAGGTTACACTGTTGACTATTTATTGTCACAGGGCTAATAATTTTGGCCTTGTCATTTTTGTCTTTTCTTGTTTCAGTTCAGCACATCAGTAAAATATCTTAATCAAGCTTATTGGAGATTTTGTCTTCATTCTTTTGGAAGCACTTAAACTATAAACACTTTTGGTTATGGTCATTTCCATGGAAAGGTTAAGGGTTTTGTTTGATTTTATAAAGGGGGCTAATAATAACTGTATGTGTTCTTGGAGATCTTGGAGTTTTTGGATATGGGCTGGGGATATGGGCTGGGGAAAACAATATTTCATTTCGTGAAATGAAATGACAAATCAAGTGTTACTGAGTCCTGAGTCCTCTCCTAACAGAGGCCAGTGTGTCTCTTGCCTCGTTAGCGTCTGCTATGCTAATTCAATATCACAGATAAAAAAAGAACTGTGCAGATACATACGGAAGAATGCAAGGGGAGTGCGCAGAGGCCAGAAAAAGAGAAAAATAAGGAAAAAATGCACTCCAGAGATGAGTAATAAAGAGCCTCACTGTACAACACGCTGTCTCAGACACATACACATTGTCTGTCTATGATGAATTAGTGAATAGATGTAGGAGGCAGGAAGAGACAAGAGACAGCGACCAGAGAGAAAACAATGTCTTTTGTAAGCCAAAATGACAGCAGCACTACACACCCATCGAGCTTTCATAAATCTTAGCCTCACATTGCCAGGTTACAAACTCAGAGAGAGGGAGAGAGGGGGGGGGGTTATTGTGAGGATTAGGCGTTCATCCATCCTCGTTCCTTTGTTTCTTTTCTCCTCATCTTCTCCCTGTAACGGTTTTCTTTTCTTTCATCCCTCCTTTTACACCGCTAAGACTTCCGCCTCGGAGTCTCTCTGCCTTCTCCTCACAAGGCCGCGGATCATTTCCAAGTTACATCCTCGTCCCCACTCCCCTTTCCCCATGACACCTCATCATCCATCATCCATGTGCTCTCTTGTGCATCATATACTGACATACGTTAAAAAAAAGGCATGCATGTTAGGGTCAGTACTCCTGTCTGTGCCCTTGACCGAGGCGTGGCAAGACGAACTGGAGTTGGTCCCTGGGTGCTGCACGGCGGCCGCCCTCTGCTCCTAGCTACACAGCTGGGATGGCATACATGCAGAGCGTGATTTCCCTACGGGGATCAATCAGGTATCTCAGAATCATCTCATCTCATCTTCAGTCATTTCTCGGGTCGCGGTGACAGCAAGCCAAGTAGGGCACTCCAGACGACCCTCTACCCAGCAACGCCCTCCAGCTCCTCTTGGGGGATCCTAAGGCCAGGCCAGATTGGACATGTAGTCCCTCCAGCTAGTTCTGGGTCTACCCCGGGGTCTCCTCCCAGTTGGATATGCCCGGAAAACCTCCAAAGGAAGGCGTCCAGGAGGTGGTGAGGTGGTTCGGGCATCCTAATCAAATGCCCGAACCACCTCAACTAGCTCTGTTCAACGCGAAGGAGCAGCGGCTCTACTCCGAGCTCCCTCCGGGTGTCCCAGCTCCTCACCCTATCTCTAAGGCCGAGCCCAGACACCCTACGGAGGAAACTCATTTCAGCCGCTTGTATCCGCGATCTCACCCTTTCGGTCACTACCCAAAGCTCATGACCATAGGTAAGGGTTGGAACGAAGATTGACTGGTAAATTGAGAGCTTTGCCTTCTGGCTCAGCTCCTTCTTCACCACAACGGCCCGGTACAACGTCCACATTACTGCTGATGCTGCACCAACACACCTGTCAATCTCCCGCTCCATCCTACCCTCACTCGTGAACAAGACCCCGAGATACTTGAACTCCTTCATTTGAGGCAACATCTCATCCCCAACCCGGAGGGAGCAATCCACCATTTTCCGGTAGAGAACCATGGCCTCAGACCTGGAGGTGCTGACTCTCATCCCGGCCATTACACACTCAGCTGCAAATGGCAAAACTGCAAAAGCAAAATCTCAAAATTAGAAAAAAATAAAAATAAAAACATACTGACATTTTAGTCAATGTATTATCATCATTTATCTATCTCCAATTCATTTCATAATGAATGAAATAAGAAGAACATATGTAGGAACATATGGAAGGCCATCTTTATCAACACCAAAACCTGCTTCTGTGGCAGACAGACTGTGACGTCTGTTTTTGGGATGGAATATGATAGAATAAACTTGTAGCTTCTGAAGTCTTGCTATAGCTAATGAGATGTTGAGTGCATTTGTTGCACAGCTGTTATTGTTTCATTGCATTTCTAAACAGTCTGTATCAGAGCATTGTTCTGAATCAGATCTGCATGGTTCGAATCCACAGGACCACCTTCTGGTATATTCAGCCTAAATATATTGAGGTTGAAGTACCGCTAAAGGTGAGATATGAGTAGTACCACCGAAGTGTTGGGCCTCCTGTTGTTGTCATTCAAGAAGATTCATTTTCTTCATTACTTTAATTAGGCCATGTATGGGAGATTCAGAGTATTACCATGGAAACCCACATGCAAAGTGCACTTAATGCAAATAAAGCTACACTGAGTCAAAGGTCTTTCAAGCTCCTCATATCTGGGATCTGCTTCAGCTTTTATTCTGATGAATCACCTGTTCAGTTGAAACGTCATGTATAAGGGTGTCCGGGTGGCGTGGCGGTCTATTCCATTGCCTACCAACACGGGGATCGCCGGTTCAAACCCCCGTGTTACCTCCAGTTTGGTCGTGCGTCCCTACAGACACAGTTGGCCGTGTCTGCGGGTGGGAAGCCGGATGTGGGTATGTGTCCTGGTCGCTGCACTAGCGCCTCCTCTGTTTGGTCGGGGCGCCTGTTCAGGGGCTGGGGGGAATAGCGTGATCCTCCCACGTGCTACATCCGCCTGGCGAAACTCCTCACTGTCAGGTGAAAAGAAGCGGCTGGCGACTCCACATGTATGGGAGGAGGTATGTGGTAGTCTGCAAAGTGGGGTGGAGCAGCGACCGGGACGGCTCAAGAGGGTGGGGTAACTGGTCAAGTTCAATGGGGAGAAAAAGAGAGGAGGGAAGAGGAGGAGGAGGGGGGGGGGATCCAAAAAATAAAAAATTGTATGTATAACTTGACTCATTCTATACTTCCAGGGAGAATTAAGACGTTACAGTGATCATTACTTTACTGCAGTACTACTTCTCCAGTAGTCCATCTCGTATCTGTTATCACAGCTGGTATGATTCTCTTGTCTTGACTGTTTACTTCAGTACGAATGACCGGGATGATCATGGTGTAAGGATGGCCAAAACCCTGTCATCATTTGGCTTGATGAAGGTAACGCAGTGGTCTCTGCTGCTCCTTCATCTTCGTCTTCTCTCTGGCTCCGCACCAGCTTTCCTGTCATGGTGTTCTGTTGAGCAATTTGGCATTGGGACAGGCAACGGGCCTCTCTCATCAGTCGTTCGTACATGCGAATTTGTTGTTACATACCCGTGGAGGTTTTTTTAGGTGTGACCGTCACAGCAAAGCCCGGTGTTACTTGTAATTCCTTCCCCCTCGCGTCTGCTGTCCACCTCTTGCAACCTTGCTCAGACATCGGTGTTGGCCAACTGGTGTCTAAGTTCTGCACCGGTCTCTGAGACAAGCTTCAGGGCTAAAAACTCCTACGGGTGTGCAAGAACACATTTGTGCATACAAATGATTGATGAATGAGGCCCATTATTCCTGCCGTCTCATAGTATTAGTTAATTGGCAATTAACTGAGTATGATGGATTTGCTGGAAAGGCTGCACCACAGCAGGGTTCCCCAGTGTACTGCACAGTTTAAAGGTTGATCCTGTTGCCCAAATAACTCAGCACTACCGTTGAAAAGGGAATGATCTAGGCGTCCATGTCACCATGTGTGTGTGTGCGTGTGTGCGTGTGTGCGTGTGTGTGTGTGTGTGTCTGTATCTGTGTCTGTGTCTGTGTGTTTGTCTGTATGTGTGAGAGTTAGCAGCCGTTTAGGAGCATGCAGCAGAGCTTTTTGAGCAATGCTAATCAGGTCCACTGGTTTGTATCCCTGATTGTTGTTGTTCAGATATTGCAAACTGTACATGGTTATACACGAGCATATCACATGTGTGCGGGGTTTGTATGTGTAGTTATATATATTTAAATACACATATATACATATATATACATATATATACATACATATATATACACACATATATATATATATATATATATATATATATATATATGTATGTATATATGTATATATCCATCCATTATCCAAACCACTTATCCTGCTCTCAGGGTCGCGTGGATGCTGGAGCCTATCCCAGCATTCATTGGGCGGCAGGCGGGGAGACATCCTGGACAGGCCGCCAGGCCATCACAGGGCTGACACACGCACACACACACACACACACACACACACACACACACACACACACACACACATATATACATATACATATATATCCATCCAGCCATTATCCAAACCGCTTATCCTGCTCTCAGGGTCGCGGGGTGCTGGAGCCTATCCCAGCAGTCATGGGGCGGCAGGCAGGAAGACACCCCGCCTGTGTGTGGGTGGCACGGTGGCGCAGTGGTTAGCGTGGTCGCCTCACAGCAAGAAGGTCCTGGGTTCAAGTCCGGGGTAGTCCAACCTTGGGGGTCGTCCCGGGTCGTCCTTTGTGTGGAGTTTGCATGTTCTCACCGTGTCTGTGTGGGTTTCCTCCCACAGTCCAAAGACATGTAGGTCAGGTGACTCGGCCGTACTAAATTGTCCCTGTGTGTGTGTGTGTGTGTGTGTGTGTGTGTGTGTGTGTGTGTGTGTGTGTGTGTGTGTGTGTGTGTGTGTGTGTGTGGCCACCAAGGGTCATAACCTCTTCAGAGATCTTCTCACAGTCCTACATCTTATGAAGTGAGATTGCCCAAGGATCACAGAAACGTCTTTTGGGGGATATTCTGTCCCACTTTAATTCCGGGAGAAACAAAGAAGCTAATCCGAGCCTTGTCTCCTTAACGCGCCGGTGGGCCGTGGGTGTCCGGTGGAATAGCGGTCTATTCCGTTGCCTACCAACACGGGGATCGCCGGTTCGAATCCCCCGTGTTACCTCCGGCTCGATCGGGCGTCTCTACAGAAACAATTGGCCGTGTCTGCGGGTGGGAAGCCGGATGTGGGTATGTGTCCTGGTCGCTGCACTAGCGCCTCGTCTGGTCGGTCGGGGCGCCTGTTCGGGGCGGAGGGGGAACAGCGTGATCCTCCCACGCGCTACGTCCCCCCGGTGGAACTCGCCACTGTCAGGTGAAAAGAAGCGGCTGGTGACACCAGATATATGGGATGATGCATGTGGTAGTCTGCAGCCCTCCCCGGGTCGGCAGAGGGGGTGGAGCAGCGACCGGCATAGCCCGGAAGAGCGGGGTAATTAACAATTGGGGAGAAAAGGGGAGGGGGGTCCACAAAAAAAGAGCTTCCGGTGGGCCTTTCGGCGTCACTGGCTATCATTTGATTCCACAGTTTACAGGAATCACATTAAAATGTTCAGTGTGAAGCGTTTCTGCTCGTCCCTGTTCACACACGTGTTCCGTGTTAATGACGCACACTTCACACATGAAAACACAAGCGTGACAACGTGTCTTGTCACGCTGTCGGAGACGTCGTGTTACTGGTCGTGAGGGAGCCAGGTGGACCTAGCATGCTGCTTTTGTACACAGGACTGAGCACAGCAAGTCTGCAAGGGCAGTAGACCTGCTATAACAACAACAACAAAAAAAGTTGGAGCACTTCAGATTTGCTAAAGCCAACTCTCCACAATCCATCACCATTCACACAATGTGTGGAGATACAATTTGCTCAAGGGTACATAAAAAAAACAGCCAACATACGAAGCAGTCCTCCAAAAAAACGTGTTGACAGCTTGAGTTTTGCAGCTAAACGTTTTGCTCAAATGGGTTGTTGAGAGGTGCCAAACAGCCGAGGGGACTGCTGGCCAAGTGTTTGGAGGGAAGAGAAGCACTCCCTATGAAAAGAAAAACAAATGCTGGCCAGTGGAAACATGTGCTGCAATGTTTTACTCAGCAAGGCTTGGACAGCGTACTGGGATCAGGATCCTCAGCCGTTTATAAACCAGCCTACAAGCAGCAAAGTGTAGAATGCTGTGCTATACTGTATTTTGCTTGCATCACTCTTGCCTAGACAGTGTGTAGTGAATTCGGGGACAGACCGGGAACCGCCGCAGCCGAGACGTGAACCCGGATCTCCCGCACCACGGGTCACAACGTTAACCAGTCGACTAAAAGGTCCGACCCGTTAGCGAGTCTATTTGTCCGTGCAGGTTACACTACCGCCCCCTCCCGGAAGTTTCAGTCAGCTCCCTCGCGCTTTGGGTGCACGCGTTTCCGATGTCCTTACGGTCTCGCCATCCCACTTTTGACACCAATGTAGCGAATCTGCGGGGCCGCCCGGTAATTGCCGCAACCGGGACGCGAACCCGGATCTCCCGCACCACGGGCGACAATGTTGAGGGCAGTCAACTAAAGGGTCCGACCAGTTAGCCAAGGGCTGGCGAGTCTACTTGTCCGTGCATGTTACAATTGCACAAACACCGCAACAAAACACAATGTTCCCTGAGGTCTCTGGCAGGAGTCTCCAGATGCTCCAGCACGTCAGCAACAGTGCTGAAAGGATGCTAATAGATGTGTAATTACCAGTCTATCTAAAGGAACCCGTTAACTTCACAAGCTTACAGTAGATCAGTTGGACGGAATCTGTCATCGACTTGGTTCCAAAACGCAGTGGTTGAGTGCTTCATGTGTCTTCAACATCTATTACTACAGCTACCCTGCCAGCCCGCCTTACGTTAAACCGGCATTGTGTAATTATTTTATCTGGAGTGTGTACACAACACATTGACAGCTCTGGCGTCTCAGCACACTGCTTACTTCCACTGCTATCGCCTCAACTGATCTGGTGCGACAATCGACTCTGTGCATAACTGTAGTCCACTGACTTCCGGTTTCTACTGCAGCGGCCATACCAGTTTCCTGTTTGTTGGCGTGTGCTGTTGACAATGGCATATTTTTCGCGATGCCTGCAGGATTTACCATGGATAAATGTCAACCACATGCACACAACTGTCCACACACTTTCACCTGCACCTACCAGCAAACGGGTGAAAAGTTGCAAGTTGTATATATCAAGTTACGTCCACAGTTCCGCCCGCCCGTCCTCTCATCCTCATATTTGTATGATTCATAATTAGGTATCTGATACAGACTGCCACAAGCTCTCGTTTTCACAAGTCTTTACAATCGTCTGCCAAAATTGCATAGTGCATGTCTGTCTCATCATGCAAACCTGTCTTTATTTTGCGGATAAGCGGTGCTGCAATTTCCAGTATCTCATTCTGGATGTCGGGGCTCGTAAGTTTCCCTTTCTAGGTAGTTCCTCCAGTCGCTGTTTTATCTCTGGGTCATAGTTAGAGATCATTTGCAATAATTCCAAAAAGTTGCCCTCTTCGTTTTCATGATACCCACGCAGGGCTCGAATTGGGAGGCTGAACCTCCCATAACGAACAAGGGCCCTCCCATAAGAAAGGAAAAATTAAGCTTGGGGGGGTCCCCCATAGTATTATGGTGGTAATAAGAATAATGACAATGAATTATCAATTATTTTTGGGGCATATTGTAGCTGTTGTGATTTCTCTTATGTACACTACTGTAGTGTTACTATTCGTGGGTTACTAACTTAATCACTAATATATATAAGTACACGGAGACGAGGATGCGGCACAAGTCTGATCTTTACTGACGGAGACATCACACACTACTAGGCTCGACCAGTGTATTACAGAACTCAGTAGCGGTGACAGTCCAACACAATCGAGCACCGAGTGCTCGATCCAATACACCACATCCCTCTTTTCCAACTGAGATGTGGCCTACTCATCAGTTGCTTCAACAGTAGACCCTTTACCGAACCATTAACACTATGGCATTAACACTGAACAAGTCTTTTCTACTTACATACTTCAATGATTAATACAGCATTTTTTTAAATGACAGATGACTCTCATTAAACAACATAAACCATTTCCTTTTCACATTCTGGTGGTTAGCATGTAAACATTTTGAACATTCAGCAATCTTGCAACATTTCAGGTTAAACACACCTTGTACTTTTTGTTTCACCTTCTTTTTTTCTTTTTTTTCTTAATAAACACTTGAATGATCACACAAAAGAACCCTGAGGTTAGTCATTGTATCTGGCAGGGCGCCTAACTGCTCTGCCGCACTTTGTGTAGCATGTGGGTGTACTGCCTGTAGTCACCGGAGGAGGGTCGTGTGGTGGCAGGTCATGTGGTGGTGAGTCGACTGGCACAGGCGCTTGTGAGGGTGAGGGTTGTACCTCTGGGTCAAAATGTTCCTCACTGTCCGTGTCTCTGAATAGGCTCGGATGTATCTTCCTCAGATGTCGCCTGTTCCCTCTCTGCATCCTCCCAGCCGGTGTCTGCACAGTGTAGGACCGTGGTTCATCTCGCTGTCGGATGACAATGGCAGGCTCCCAGCCGCGCCGCGTTTGCATGTGTACGGTGTCTCCTGGGGTCAACACTGGCAGGGGCTTTGCACACTGGTCGTAACGTTGTTTTTGGCAGAACTGCAGGTTCTGGATCTTGCTGTGAATGTGCTGTGGGACTGATTGTGTCAGCACAGCACTGGAGCACGGAAGTGTGCTTCGTAGAACTCTCCCCATCAACATTTGTGCAGGTGATACGTCCAGTCCTGTCACCGGTGTGTTCCTCAGTGACAGCAGCACCAGATGTGGGTCAGTGTCGGTCTGCATTGCCTTCTTCAGCGCATGTTTCACTGTCTTTATGGCTCTCTCAGCCATGCCATTTGAAGAGGGAAAACCTGGGCTGGAGTGTGTGAGCGTGAACTCCCATGAAGCTGCAAATGACTTCATCTCATAGCTGGCAAATGGGACATGGTCACTCACTATCTCCCTAGGAATCCCGTGTCTGGCAAACACAGACTTCATCTTCTGGATTACTGTGTATGCTGTTTTGTCAGATATGTTGAGCACTTCAGGATATTTGGTTAGGTAATCAACTAACAACAGGTATGACTGACCATGTAGCTCGAGATGTCAGCTCCGACTTTCATCCATGGCAGTTCTGGGACCTGATGCGGCATAAATGGCTCAGCCTGCTGTTTGGGCTGCAGCTGCTGGCATTGCACGCACTTTTCCACCATTGCCTCTATATCTCGTGCCATGCCAGGCCAGTAGAGAGACTTTCTTGCTCTGGCTTTTGTGCGCCGCACTCCTTGGTGTGCAAGATGCAGCTTCTCCAAAATCGTGCTCCTGAAGCTCTGGGGTATGAAGATTTTGTCTCCGACCAAGACAATGTCATCTTCCATGCTTATAATGTCCTGTACTGCCCAGTAGGCGTGTAGTTTTCTGTCCAAACTTTTCTGTTTCATGGGCCAGCCTTTCTTGTGTTTCTCACACACAGCTTGCAGCACGCTATCTGCTGCCGTTGCTTTCTTTAATTGGCTGAGTGTTTCCTCGCTCAAGGCATCTGTGGCATCCAAGGCATACACAACTCTCTCATCACAAGGGTTTTCATCAATATGGTCACCTTCTCTGCTAGCTGTAGCGCGTGAGAGTGTGTCGGCAATGTACATGTGCTTGCCTGGTGTGTATATTACACTCAGATCATACCTCTGCAGTTGTAAAAGCATACCTTGCAGCCGCGCAGGTGCTTTGCTCAGCGGCTTGCGCATGATGACCTCCAGAGGCTTATGATCGGACTGGACAGTTACTGGTCTGCCGTAGACATACTGGTGGAATCTCTTAGCAGCAAACACTATAGCGAGCAACTCTCTCTCTATCTGTGCGTACCTCTTTTCTGTGTCGGTGAGCGCTCGTGAGGCATAGCACACTGGGCGGTCGTCCTGCATCAGACAGGCTCCCAGTCCATCCTTTGAGGAGTCGGCTTGTAGAGTGAGAGGCTGCTTTTGATCGTAGTATCTCAGCACAGGGGCTTGTGTGAGGGTGGTCTTTAGTGCCTTTAGCGCTGAGCTGTGGTGCGGGCACCATTGCCACGCTACATCCTTCTTGAGCAGCTGTCTGAGGGGTGCCGTGAGTGAGGCTTCGTTTGGTATGTATTGCGCTAGGAATTTTGTCATTCCCAGCAGACGTTGGAGACTTTGTTTGTCTTCCGGGGTTGGCATGTCGACAATCGCTTTGATCTTTGTGTCGTCAGCTCTCTGTCCTGCTGCCGTGATGACGTGTCCCATGTACTTTACAGTATCCACTTTAAACTGGATCTTGTCCCTGTTAAATTTCACATGTGCGGTCTTGGCTCTCTCAATTACTTTCTGCAGGATTTCATCGTGTTCCCGCTCTGATGACGCTGCGATGATCATGTCGTCTGCTATAATGTACACACCTGGGATATCGCCGAAGGTCTCACAGTTCTTTTGTTGAAACACTTCGCTGGCCGATTTGATCCCGAATGGGAGTCTAGCTAGACAATATCATTGACAATGGTTTCATGCACACCATATTCCGATTAATGTCTATTATTCTGCTTAAGGCCATTATTGTATTTAGAAATCACGTCAGGACACAGCGCTGTCGCTCGACACAACCTCTCCGTGGCATTCTTTATTTAGACTGACACAGCATCAAAGGCAGACCCGATCAAACAACCCAGAGCCCGCAGGCATCACCAATCGATCCCAGCACAATAGAACAGCACCAAATCAAATGCAGCACTGTCGATGTGTGCATACATAACAGCCATATTCTGAATAAGCTGTTTACATGCTGTGATGAGAACTACAGTGCCCAGCATGCTGTGTACGTAAGAGGAGGGGCACGCAACCATATGTTTTAGCGCGGTTCTGTACTGGGGCATTCTGGGGATTGTCCGGGTCGGGGACTGGAAGCAGATGGCTGAATAAAGCACGTTATTAATCGCGACTCCCTTGCCTGTCGTTTATACACATGACATTGTGTCAGAAGCAGCGGCGTAACCAGGAATATGTTTGTAGGTGGGCCTGAGTGAAAATGGGTGGGCCAAAATTTTCCATCAATAATCCTTCAAACAAGACGCAAATTCGAACACATTACAGCAGTAAACACATAACACGGGGTTTTAGTACGTGACCAAGAAACATACTAAAACTTTAATAAAAACCCACTTAAACAAATACCACGCCAGGCATTCTCGCCAGGCTCTGCACAACCATTTAAACATCACTGAGGAAAACAGCCCGACTCGGTCTAAAAGATCATGATACAACATGTAAGCTATAGGCCTATAGTACACGTTTTACAGCACAATGTGTAGACGCCGAGGGCGAGCGTTGAAGATCGAGATTATTTCATCATAGTCCAAAGAGTCAGTAAGTTCCCTTTCAAAGGACAACAGGGATAGATTGTTGAGGCGTGCAGTTAGCATGGAAGATCTTAGACATGTTTTGATACGGCCTGTAGTGGAGAAGAGTCTTTCAACAGTACATGAAGTCAGGGGAATGGTGATCATTGCCCTTAACAGTCTGTTAATGTTTGGAAAAACGTCAGAGTTGCAGCTGTCCAGCACTTCAATGAGGGATGGGTAACACTGACCCCTCTCCACTTTACGACCCAGTGCCTGAATGAAAACGGTCCATTCCGAACCCTCAAATTTACCAAGTGCAATACAATTGGGTTTGCTAGCCTGATGTTTTGAGCATGCCTGGCGGAGGTGCTTCCAATCTACAAACCCGCTTCGAAAAAACGTGTTTTCCATATGGGGCTCTGGGAAATGCCTACACATTTTACAGAAATTAGCGTTCCTTGCTGAGCTGTATTCAAGCCACTTAAATTCTTCATACCACTTATGGGAAAAAGAACGTAATTTTCCTGAAATGTTGGTTGCGGGGAACACTAATTTAGGCTGCGTGGGTGGCTCATCCACAGCAGACAAATCTGACGGTGGCATGGTCAAGGGAATCGTCTCACCGTCGTCAAAGGGGGAAGGAGAAGCTGCCTGCAACGGAGAAGCTGTAGCCTCCTCTGTCGTTCTCTCCGGCGGTATCTCACTCTCATTGGGCGGCTCAGTCGGTGCTGGAGCAGGTGTGCTTTCCTCCTCCTCCATCCGTGGCTTTTTAAAAAAGCGGAAGATTGAACTTTGTTTCGCCATTCCATAAGTTATGGCTAACTGTTGGCTATTGGCTAGTTAGCAGCAGTGAAAAATACAGAGCATGATGGTATGCGCGCTCAGATTTTGCAGTTCTACGTACGTAAAAGGGGCCGGCCTACGTGCTTGTAAACCAGCGTGATTGGGTGGGCCTGGGCTTGAAATGGGTGGGCCTGTGACAGGCCAGGCCCACCCGTGGTTACGCCCCTGGTCAGAAGATCTTCGAATCCACTTACCTCAATAATCGGGAACGGAGTTGGTCCGGTGAGACGAGGAATGGCATTTGATTTCACACAACCGATTTGGATTCAGAGGTTTTCCCGGTTTCGACTAGCAACCAAGCTAAATGCGGAGGACGGTGAGATCCGAGTCAATTCCTTGATATACGCAATGGGGAAAGATGCAGAAGCTATTTTTAATTCCTTTACGTTCGAAGAGGCTTCTCACGCTAACGATTATGACAGGGTGGTCAGTAAACTCAACGAGCATTTCGTACCACGGAGAAATGTAATCCACGAACGTGCATGTTTTCACCAGCGCTCGCATAGAGCTGGAGAGACTGTCGAGGCCTTTGTGGGGAGTTTATATGAGTTGACAGAACACTGCGAGTTCGGGGCATTAAAGGAAGTGCATATTCGTGATAGAGTTGTGATCGGAGTTGCTGACCGAGACGTGTCACAGAAGTTGCAGATGGAAGATGAGCTCACGCTAGGAAAAGCGGTGCAAATGGCCCGTCAGTTCGAACTGGTTAAACAGCAAAATGCGGAAGGAATTACAGCTGAACTGAATGCAGTTAGCAAAGCACAGGGCGCCAATACCAACCGCGACCGCAGTAACGCTAGCAACCACTACAATAAGGGCAACGGAAACGCACAGCGGCCCAAAACAGCCTGCCCCCGATGTAATCGCGTGCACGGGCAGCAGCAGGAATGCCCTGCACGCAACAGGCGTTGCAGGAAATGCGACAAGCTGGGACATTTTGCTGCCGTATGCAAAACCAGAGACGTGAGGGAGGTCGTTTACCACGATGACGCGTATGAGGGCGAAGCGGAAAGTAAAAGCCGCCCCTACTTCCTCGGTTGCATAGAGGGGATGGATTTTGAGAAAAAGTGGCAAGTGGAGTTACCGATCTGCGGCAAGTTGGTTAATTTTAAAATCGATACGGGGGCGGACATCACTACTGTAATGTCCGTAGACGCCTTGTCTTACTGACATAAGAACAATTCAAGAACGAGCCGACTTCGTAGGTTCTTAACTGTGTAGCTTTTACTAGCGTTCATCCGACATACAACCTTCATAACATGCGCTTCTCACTTCCTGTATACGTCACACGCACTGCACGTACACCCGTGAGTAGGTCAAGTTAAACACGTGACCTTTCATTCATTACATCTCCCCCTCTAAGATGATTTTCTAACCTGTATATCACCCCCCTTTTCACAAAAAAAATAAAAAATCCCCCACAGTACACAAGTCCATACGCCTCACAAATCCAGCCGGATTGCTGGCTTGCTCACCCTGCCAGAGCGAGTAACATATAGTGTGGAAGTTGGCCTTTCTGCTGCTCGGGACTCATCCATGTTTCCATTCTCCCCTGGAGTGACATGGTCAGGATCCCTGCTGACAAAGGTGAGTGTTTTAGGTGTGGCCAACAGGTGGCGCCTGTTCCTTCTGTAATGTTCACCTTGAGCTGTCTCCACTATGTAGGATCTGGGAGTGGAGCTCTGACTGTGAACAACTGCTGGCATTGTCCATGTTTTCTGTCCATCAGGTTTGGTGAGTACTGCGTCACCCCAGTTCAGTGGGCGCAGTGTCCGCACGCCGTTCCTGCGGTTGTAGTAGAAAGCCTGCCTCGATTTGGCTGCGGCGTCAGCGGTTTTGATCAGTTCCTCTTTAGGCCAGGCCGGTTTCAGGTTATGCTGCAATGTGGGTAAGGTGGTTCTGAGTCTCCTACCCATGAGCAATTCCGCTGGACTGGCTCCAGTGGAAGAAGAGGGTGTAGCTCTGTATGTCAACAGGGCGAGGAGAGGGTCTTCCTGCCTTAATATGCTTTTGGCTATCTGAACAGCCCTCTCTGCCTGTCCATTACTCTGGGGGTAGTGTGGGCTTGAAGTCACATGGATGAAATCATAATCCTCACTGAACCTCCTCATCTCTTCTGAAACTAGCTGTGGCCCATTATCGCTAACTACAATTTCAGGGATACCAAAACGTGCAAATGTAGCCTTCAGCCTAGCTACAACCTGACTGCTAGTAGTTGTTGGTAGATTTAGGATCTCCAAAAACCTGGAATAATAGTCAGACACTATCAAGTAGTTTTGCTTTTTGTACTCACACAGGTCTATGCCAACTTTCTGCCATGGTCTGGATGGGAGCTCACTTGACATTAAAGGCTCTTTTCTCTGTGTGTTCTTGTGTTCTCTGCAGAATTGACATTGCTGTATCTTTGTTGTAATGTGCTCTGTCATTTTGGGCCACCACACTGACTGGCTAGCTCTCTCTCTGCACTTAACTATCCCCTGGTGCCCGTCGTGTATTCTGTCTAAGATCACCTCCCTCATCTCTGTGGGAATGACGATACGACTGCCTCTGATGACTAAACCATCTACCTCAGATAACTCCCCTCTCACCTGATAAAAGTCTCTGACTGTCTCCGGCACTTTATCGACATACTCAGGCCAGCCGTGTCTGATGAAGCCCAACACTGTCTGGAGCTGCAGATCCCCATCCGTGCTCTGTTTTATCTCCTGCATCCTTTGAGGTGTGGCAGGCACCTGGCACACGATGGCATCAATGTGCGCTGCAACATCATCATGAGAAGCACCATCTCCGTAGCGCTGCTCTGGGCCTCTGGAGAGTGCATCAGCCACAGCTAAAGTTTTGCCTGGTGCGTATTCAGCCACTGCATTGAAACGCATCAGCCTCATTAACAGTCTCTGGCACCTAATGGGCACATTATCCAAGTCTTTGCTGTTCATGAGAGGCACTAGTGGTTTATGATCGGTGACAAGTCTGAAATTGTCAAGCCCAAACAAGTACTTCTCGAACCTTTCACATGCCCAGACGCTGGCTAAGCACTCTTTCTCGATCTGTGCGTACCTTGTCTCTGCGTCACTCAGCCGTCGGGAGCAGTAGGCCACGGGCTTCCAGTGTTCCCCGTGCTGCTGGAGCAGAACACCTCCCAGCCCGTAGCTGCTGGCATCTGCTGACACCACCGTAGCCTTAGTGACGTCATAAAAGGTGAGTACCGGGGCGGTGGCGAGTGCTGCTTTAAGGTCTTGGAATGCTGTGTTCTGTGCAGGTCCCCACAGCCACTCTGTCGTTGCTTTAAGCAGTCCATAAAGCGGCTGACCTACAGTGGACAGCTCTGGGACGTAATTTGCCAAATAGTTCACCACCCCGAGGAACCTCTTGAGCTCCGTCACGTTCTGGGGCTGAGGAAAGTTCTCTATTCCGGCCACTTTGTCCGGGTCAGGTCTGATGCCTGCCTCGTTGATGATATGACCAAGGAAGCGGACTTGTTTCTGTTTGAACTTGCATTTCGCTTGGTTCAGTTTGAGACCTGCTGTTTCAATGACCCCCAGCGCCTCTGCTAGGCGCCGGTCATGGATTTCCTCAGTCTCTCCATGTATAAGGATGTCATCCATGTACACCTCTGTGCCCTCTAGCCCGGTCAGAGTTTCCGCCATCTTTCTCTGGAAAATCTCTGGAGCACTCGTTATACCAAATGGAAGGCGGCAGAAAGCATACCTCCCAAATGGGGTGATGAAAGTGGTGAGCCCCCTGCTGTCTTCATGCAAGGGGATCTGGTAAAACCCACTTGCTGCATCCAACGTTGTGAAGAACTTTGACCCTGCGAGCCTTGGCATTATTTCCTCCATAGTGGGCAGCACGTATTTCTCACGTTTCACCGCTCGATTCAGCCTCCTGAGGTCAGCGCAGCAGCGAACCTCTTTCTTGTTCGGTTTCAGCACCGGCACCATAGCGGCGCACCATTCTGTGGGCTGAGTCACTTTTTCAATAATGCCCTCATTTTCCATGCGCTGCAGTTCTTTCTTAACCAGTGGTACAAGTGGCAGCGGTATCCATCTGGCTGTATGCACCGCGTATGGCTGGGCACCCTCCACCAGAGCTATTTTCACTGGGTCTGTTTTCAGCAGTCCACTTGAACCGAAAACTCCACTGACCTCATTCATCCGCTTCACTAGACCCATCTCCACTGCCTCTGGACGACTCAGCAGACAGCTGCCTCTCCCCTTGATCACATACACTGGAAAGGAGTATTGTTTCTCCTTGTAGTTGGTTGTGGCTTGAAACTGTCCTATGCAGCTGATGTTTCCACCTGGGCTTATGAAGCATGTGTCAGGAGGTCCCAGTTTTATGTTTGGCTTCAGCTTTTTAAATGTCCCTTGGTTGATAACAGTAGCGTCAGCCCCCGTGTCAATTTTAAAGGTTATTGGTACATCACTTATTGTTAAACTAACAGTCCAATCTTCCTGACTGCTCTCTTTGCCAACTTCTCCCAGAAAGTACAGCTGTTTAACCTCTTCAGTGACTTCTCTCACCGCTTTAGAGTGACATACACGCTCCCAATGTCCCTTTTTATGACACTTGTTGCACTTACTCTTCGTTGCAGGACACTTCCGCTCATCGGTGTGCTGCGTCTTGCCGCACCTCCCGCATTCCTCTACTTTGTTGGTTGCCGGACTGCTGCCACCATGACGCTGTCCGCCCTTTTTGTTTTGGCGTCCGTTCCGCCGTCGGACAACATTGACGTTAGCCAGCTGGGCCTCTGGTTGGTTAGCTTGGAGGCTGAGCTGCTTTGTTATTGCCTCCGCCTGGCGCACTTGTTCAATGACGTTCACCAGAGTAAGGTCCGCTGTGAGCTGGAACTGACGGGAGAGCACCTTATCTTTTGTGCCCACTACCAGACGATCTCTGATATGTTCATCCCTCTTGTCCCCAAACTCACAGTGTTCAGACAGCTCATACAATGTCCGGATGTACATCTCCGCTGTCTCTCCTGGCTGCTGGCTACGTTGATAGAAGCACGCCCTCTCATGTATGATGTTACGGCGGGGAATAAAGTAGTCGTCGAACCTTTTCAGTACGATATCATAGTCCACTTTATCATCCTCCGCCGCGAAGTCAAACGAGCTGAATATCTTTTCAGCCTCGCTTCCCATTGCATAAATCAGCGAACTCACTTGAATCTCCTCGTCGTCTTTATCCAGCTTTGTCGCGAGCCTGAAGCGCGAAAACCGTTGTCTCCACTCCGGCCATTCAACGGGGCAGTCAAACTTGAATTCACTCGGCGGATTAAACTTCGGCATGACCGCTCGTGTTCCGATACACAGACTATTCTGACACCATGTAATGTCCGTAGACGCCTTGTCTTACTGACATAAGAACAATTCAAGAACGAGCCGACTTCGTAGGTTCTTAACTGTGTAGCTTTTACTAGCGTTCATCCGACATACAACCTTCATAACATGCGCTTCTCACTTCCTGTATACGTCACACGCACTGCACGTACACCCGTGAGTAGGTCAAGTTAAACACGTGACCTTTCATTCATTACAACTACCATGTCACAGACTGCATATAGGTCACTGCCTGAACGGCCACAGCTGGTTAAAACATCAATCGACCTGAGAAGCCCAGGGGGAGCACTGCAGTGTGCGGGGAACTTTGTGGCGTGCACGGAGAGACGGGGGAAGATGCACGAAATTGGGATTTTTTTGATAAAAAGGCCAAATGCCAACAATCTATTGAGCCGCAGAGCTGCATGTGAAATGGGCCTAGTTTTTAGAACAGATCAGGTTAGCGAAGATGTTTTCGGGGACATTGGATTGCTTAATTGTGAACCTGTCATGATTGAGCTTAAGCCCAATATACAGCCTTATGCCCTCAGCACGCCACGCAGGGTCCCTTTCCCTCTCATGCCAAAGGTGGACGACGAGCTGCAACGCATGCAGTCCTTGGAGATCATCACAGAAGTGACCGAGCCCACAGACTGGTGCGCATCCATGGTGCCCGTAGTCAAAAAGAACGGCAAGATACGGATCTGTGTGGACCTAAAGCGGTTAAACCAGGCTGTTAAGCGCGAGCGGTTTATGCTTCCCACGCTGGAGGACATTATGCCAAAGTTAGCAGGGGCAGGGGTTTTTACAACGCTAGATGCATCGTCTGGCTTCTGGCAAATTCCGCTAGATCCCAGATGTGTAAAACTAACCACTTTCATTACTCCCAGAGGCCGGTTCTGTTTCCAGAGGCTCCCGTTCGGCATCACATCGGCACCGGAGATCTTCCAGAGGAAAATGTGCATTCTGCTGAGAGACCACAAGGGCACGGTCGTCGTCATGGATGACATACTCGTGTACGGCAAGGACCAGGACGCGCACGATAGAAACTTGGAGGCGGTACTGCAGACAATCAAAACATTGGGGCTGAAGCTCAACCGGGAGAAATGCCGCTTCAGCAGGAGTGAGTTGCAATATTTCGGGAACATCATCAGCAAAGACGGCATCAAACCAGATCCAGGCAAGGTGAAGGCCATCTCAGACATGCAGAGCCCCGAGAATGTCCCTCAGGTGAGACAGTGGCTGGGTATGGTAAATTATCTGGGGAGGTTTCTACCCGAACTGTCATCAGTGCTACACCCGGTGAGTGAGCTGCTGAAGAAAGATGCAGAGTGGCAGTGGGGGGAGCCCCAACAGCAAGCCTTCACCAAGGTAAAAGCAATGTTGTCTTCCACTCCTGCCCTGGCATACTATGATGTAGCAAGGCCCACCATTGTGAGCGCGGACGCTAGTAGTTACGGGCTGGGGGCAGCACTGTTGCAGGTTCAGGGGGACAAAGTTCAGCTTGTTGCCTTCTGCTCCAGAACTCTCACAGATGCAGAGAAGAGATACTCTCAGTTAGAGAAGGAATGCCTTGCAGGGGTGTGGGCCTGTGAGCGGTTTTCCCGTTATCTGTTAGGCTTAGCTGAGTTTAGCTTACAGACAGACCACAAGCCCCTGGCCCCCCTCATTAATGCATATGATCTGGACAAAGTGCCGCCGAGATGCCAGCGGCTTCTAATTCGTCTAATGCGTTTTAACCCCAGAGCAGTGTATGTTCCTGGTTCACAGCTGGTGGTGGCCGATGCCCTTTCCAGGAACCCACTCCAGGACGGCCGCGGGGCAGACACAGACGGGGATATGCGTGCGCATGTCGAAGCTGTGATCGAAACCAAACCGGTGTCGAGCACGAAGCTGGACATGTTAAAGCAGGCCACGTGTCAGGACGACACAATGCAGAGGGTGATCGGGTACACCAGAGAGGGATGGCCGGGGCACGTGCCCTTTTATCTGCATGGCTACCACGCTGCGAGGGCATCGCTGTCCGAGGCAGACGGGCTGCTCCTGTACCAAGACAGGATTGTCCTACACAGGATTCACGAAGGGCACCAAGGCCTTACAAAGTGTCGTGAAAGAGCCAGGATGTCTGTCTGGTGGCCCAGCATCGGATCGGACATTTACCAGAAAGTTACACAGTGCACATTCTGCCAAATCAATAAGCCCTCACAGTACAAAGAGCCCCTACGTACAACACCACTGCCGCCCAGCCCATGGCACAAGATTGGGGCAGACCTTTGCGAGCAGGATGGAAAAAACTACCTGGTGGTGGTTGATTATTATTCCGGGGACATTGAGATCGCCCAGCTACGGACCACCTCCAGTCTACAGGTGATTGAGCAGCTGAAAGGTATGTTCGCACGATGGGGCGTCCCTGAGGAACTCATTAGTGACAATGCCACACAGTTTACGTCAGCCGAATTTAGGTAGTTTTGTAGGAACTATGATTTCCGCCACACAACCTGCAGCCCCCACTTCCCCCAGGCAAATGGAGCTGCCGAAAGGGCCGTCGGGACGGCCAAAAGAATTTTGCGGCAGCGTGACCCTCACCTATGTGCTACCGCGCCACACCAATTGCTGCCACAGGTGCGAGCCCCGCGCAGCTCATGACCGGCCGCCAGATCCGGACCAACATGCCTGTGCTGGAGAGGAAACTCCAGCCACAGCTCTTCGACCACAAGGAGGTGGAGAAGAAGGACAAAAGGGCAAAAGAGGCTTATAAGTTTTCCTTCGACAGGAGACACTCTGCACGTGCCCTCACCGAACTGCACTCAGGTGAGAGGGTACGAGTCAAACTAAAAGGGCAAAAGGGGTGGAACATGCCCGCAGTCGTGGTGAATCCCTCAGGGGAACCACGCTCCTACACGGTGCGTACGGAAGACGGGGCTGTCTTCAGATGGAACAGCAGGCATCTGCAATCCGTGCCTGCCCCTGCAACTGCTGCAACCCAACCAGCCAGAGACAGCAATGACTTGCAGCAGGAACAACTCAGCCCACCGGTCGCCACCTCATCGGGCACTCCCACGGAGCCGGACGTGCCAGCAAGGCCCTCTGGGTTCACCATCACCTCCAGTGGCAGAGTTGTAAAACCCCCAAAGCGGTATGATGTTTAGATACTGAGTGAGCAATGGGGCAGAATAATCCCCACACTCAGTCGAAGGGCTGGGCAGTCTACCCCACCCTTCAGGTTAATTTTTGAATTTTGAAGTGCATGTCTTCATTGTTAGCTGGTTATGCTGTTAATTAGCAAATTGCTAATATGGTATTGCTGTTGCTATGTTTTTTAATCTAGCGATGTTATTGTTTCCATTGGAACATACATGTTCTTTAAAAGGAGGGAGATGTGATGAGAACTACAGTGCCCAACATGCTGTGTACGTAAGAGGAGGGGCACGCAACCATATGTTTTAGCGCGGTTCTGTACTGGGGCATTCTTGGGATGGTCCGGGTCGGGGACTGGAAGCAGATGGCTGAATAAAGCACGTTATTAATCGCGACTCCCTTGCCTGTCGTTTATACACATGACACATGACACACATGAAAGAAGGATGTTCCCGTAACCTACTGGAATACTCCGACTATGCTTTAAAAACTTCATGTTCCCGCTTTTTTTTTTTCGTTCAATATAGACAGGCATAAAATGAAATGATAGTGTTATCATGCATATTCTGTCTTAATGCTATTACATTTGATAAACATCCCTATTCAGCTGTTCTCTACAATGGCAGTGAATTATTTTCCGTGGTTCCTAATTTTCTTCACCGCGATCTTGTAATTGTGAAAGAAGCAGGTTGGGAAACCATGGTGCCGAGAGTTCTGACAGTTCACATGCAACAGCGAGGGGAGAGGCGTTCGTATGTCGCAGGTGACTCAAAAGTTAACTGGTCAGATTTAGCTAACATAGATGGCTTTTTATAAGATTGTAAACTTGAATATATTTATGTAAACACTTAAAGATTAGTGTGTAATCGGGAAAAACGATCCAACAATAACCCCGGAATGTTTAACTTCGAAATATTATGTTCTGTTTATTTCGCAGTTGAAGCGGAATGTTTTGGAACATATTGTAGCGAATTCGGGGGGCAGTCCGGAAGACCGTCGCCACAGCCGGGACGCGAACCCGTGTCTCCCACTCCTCAAGCGACAACGTTAACCCGTCGACATAAGGGTCCGACCCATTAGCCAAAAACCAACGTGTCTACTTATCCATGCACGTTACACCATGTTAAATTTTGCACTTAAAACGACGGGCGCGTGGCACGAGCGACTCTAGAGAGGCAGAATCGAAAATAACAGAATTAAAAGTCTCGCTGGAGTCAGGCGCTCTCTACTGGTGCAAGGGGCATTCATTCATTCATTCATACTGTAACGTGCATGGATGAGTAGACACGTTGGCCCTTGGCTAACGGGTCAGACCATTTAGTCGACTGGTTAACGTAGTCGCTTGCGGTGTGGAAGTCACGGGTTCGCGTCCCGGATGCGGCGTCCCGAGCTACCTCCTGAATTTGCTACAATACTGTCTTACACGGATGAGTAAATACACTGATATTCACCTCTCCTCCCAGACTTACGAAATGGTTGCATTGAATCAAAAGACAGCATAATCTTAGCGTTGTAACACACCCCCCCCCAACCGCAAATAAGGGACCCTCCATAACTGGTCACTCAGTTCGAGCACTGTACCCACGCAGAGGGATATCTTGTTTTTCACGGAGTAAAACGAGGTCTATTCCAACTTAAATGTACTCTCTATTCCTTTCCACAAACGCCCCGGTGATAGCGTCGTTGTTCAGCTGGTTGGTAATGGTTCCTCCTCCTGGATGATGGATTTGCTTGTATCCTCCAGTTCTGCCCAGCGCCGCAACATGTGCCCTGCTACCCTCGTGTTCAACACAACACTGGGAAAGAAGTTTCCAGTCTTTGAAGCCAGTTTTTATGAATCGGCCCTCAGTGGCCGCTGCGGGGATATGGCGGCACGCCTTACAAAACACAGCGCCCCTTGGAGTGCTGTCTCTCACAGCACCGGGCAGGAAGACTCCTAGCTTGGCCTGCTATAGTGGTCACGGGAATGAACCGCATTTGGACTGGGTCGCAGGTTCATAGTGGACAAGTCTGATGGGGCTTGTACGTCCTCCGTGCTGGGCCGAACCGAGGTTGGAACAAATGAGCACCAGTGAAATATGGTTTATAGTCATATTTGAGCATTTAAAATGTTTAAACTTGCTTTCCTGAGCGCGTGTGCTTTGGCACGTAGGGGTGGACGTCGTCGTCGGAGAACCACGTGCTAAGGCACATGCTGCTGCGGACGGGGCAAGGGCTGAATTAGCAGCCACATACTTGTTGTTAGATGGCCCTTGTTGAGACGCTGGTACAGGAGCAGGTCTGCCGTCCTCCTGCTCCTTCTCACGACATCTTTTTTAGAAACTTGAGCAAACCGCTTTGTCTCGCCAGGGTTTTTAACCTGCAGCAGTAGTGGCCCCCAGTTCCTCAGTGTGCGAGCTGAGCAAAAGAGGAGGGGCTGCTATCTGGCATTTGCGAAATGCACTGCTACTTAAACAATCTGACCCAGGGGTGGGCAATCTTATCCAGAAAGGGTGGAGGTTTTTGTTCCAACCAAGCAGTTACACACCTGTGTCTCCTAATCGAGTCCCTCAGCAAAGACTATACTGGTTGATTAGCGGGATCAGGTGTGGAGCTGCTTTGATTGGAACAAAAACCTTCACCCACACTGGCCCTTTCTGGATAACATTGCCCACCCCTGGTCTCACCTATCAAGAAGCAAGGAACAAGAATAGTTTTATTTTTATTGGTTGTGTTTTCAGATAATTGAAACAGTATTTACTGACTGCTGTTCACTGGATGATCCAGCAAAAAGAGAAGCCTTCTGATTGGGTGGGTGGGGTGGCCACCCGTGGGCCCACCACACCCCACCCACAGCTACGCAGCCATCCTGTACGTGAAAGAAATGATCACGTCGTTTACTAAATTAGTAGAAAAATTACAGTGTTGCTCTAACAGCATGTTGAGTCTACACAGCCTGGTTTACACAGCCTGGTTTCTATTTTTCTTCGGTTCTCTCATATCGCCTGTTGATTGCGGATTTCTCCTGCCTATTTCACTCAACAGCAAACACAAACCCCGCTGTTTGAAGCCTTGCAGAATATCCTGCAGAAAGTGAGAGGCTGGGCATCCTCTGCAACACATTGCTTCATACCTGAGGGTGAACAAGTTCACGACAGTCAGCTCCCAGAGTACTTACTGCTGGTTTTTACCATGATGCTTCACATTTCCTCTCCGAGTTTAACATTGTTAAACAATTTGCATGCATAGGACTAGTGCAACTAACCTTTTATATTTATTTATTTATAGTATAATGGTTGGCATATAGCAACTCGCATGGCTAGCCACACTTTATAGAATGAAAGTCAAATTGTTTGGCTGGCCTCTTCTTATATAATTCTGTTATAGCTCTGATATTGGGCTATACAAATAAAACTCACTTAACATGACTTGACTTGTCCTCTTTCAGTGTTGTATTGTGTAAATTGTGCAAACACAACCTCCACTGCACGTCTGTCCGTTCTTTGGGAGAGATCCTCCTCTGCTGCTCTCCCTGAGATTTCTTCCTATTTTCTTCCTCCCTGTTAAAGGGTTTCTTAGGGAGTTGTTCCTCATCCGATGAGAGGGCCTAAGCACAGGATGTTGTGTTGCTGTAAAGCCCCCTGAGGCACATTTGTAATTTGTGATATTGGGCTACACAAACAAAAGTGAGTTGCGTCCGTGGAGCGGTCTATTCCCCTCCGGCTTGGTCGGGCCTCACTACAGACACAGTTGGTCGTTTCTGCGGGTGGGAAGCCGAATGTGGGTATGTGCCCTGGTCGCTGCACTAGCGAGGCACCTGCTCGGGGGGGGGACTGGGGGGAATAGCGTGATCCTCCCACGCGCTACGTCCCCCTGGTGAAACTCCTCACTGTCTGGTGAAAAGAAGCGGCTGGCGACTCCACATGTATCAGAGGAGGCATGTGGTAGTCTGCAGCCCTCCCCGGATCGGCATGGGGGTGGAGCAGCAACCGGGACGGCTCGGAAGAGTGGGGTAATTGGCCGGGTTCAATTGGGGAGGAAAAAAATGGAAAAAAGGCCTCAACTTTATGTAAAATTGAGATGAATAATATATTATTCATTACATGACATGACATTACAGTCATTTAGCCGACGATTTTATCCAAAGCGACTTACAATAAGTGTATCATTTAACGTAGGAGATCAGGAGAACTACTAGTCATCAGAGGTCATAAGTGCATCTAAACAAGCATCTAGGAGCAAAACCAGTGCTAAAGTGAAAGCGCAAGAAAGAGATGTTTTTGTTTTTTAAATGAGAGAATACAATAAGTGCTAAGAGCAAGTAACAGGGTAGTAGTTCTTGAAGAGGTGAGTTTTCAACCTGTGCCAAAAGATGGGCAGCGACTCCGCTGTCCTGACATCAGTGGGGGAGTTCATTCCACCACTGTGGAGCCAGGACAGAACAGAGCCGGGACCGGGTCGATCAGCAGCAGGGGCCTCTGAGCGACGGGGCAACCAGGCGTCCCGAGGCAGCAGAGCGAAGTGGTCGGGCGGGGGTGTAGGGCTTGACCATGGCCTGGAGATAGGACGACGCTGTTCCTTTCACTGCCCTGTAGGCTAGCACCAGAGTCTTAAACTGGATGCGAGCAGCTACTGGGAGCCAGTGTAGGGACATGAGAAGGGGAATTGTTTTTTTTATTTATTTATTTCTAGTTTTTCCCCTTATCCCATCCGATTAACCCAATGGCATATGGCCGGAACTCTTGTTGAATAACTCCCCTGGCTCACGTTTCCACAGGAAGGAGATAGTCGTAACACCAGCTTCCTTCAAACTCGTGTCGGCTGCTCTCGCTATTTTACACGCTGAAGCCTCGCATGGGTTGCATTACCTTCAGGCCGCGAGGGAGGTGTAGGGCGAATGCTTTCAGTTGCTTGGCTGCAGGCGCCCGGGTGGGCCAGAGTGGTCGCTGGAGAACGACGAGACCCCGAACACTACACCGATCTACACCCACTATCCCTCGGGTAAGGGTGGCCTAATGAATGCCTTACCCCGTGGACGCTCTGGCCGTGACCGGTTACGGCGAGTCTGGGATACGAACCTCCCAGCCACATGACGAGGGGGTTGCAAGAACGGCGGTTTATTCCGCTCGGCCATCAGAGCGGCCCGAGAAGGGGAACTTAGGGCAGTTTTCTGAACAAGCTCCAGAGGCGCCAGCAAGAAGGGAGTTGCCGTAGTCCAACCGGGAGATGACCAGAGCCTGGATGAGCACCTGTGCCGTCTCGTCGGTGAGGAATGGGCGAATCCTCCTGATGTTATACAGGAGAAATCTGCAGGAGCGAGCAACCGCGAGCAAGCGTCATCTATGAGACGCTTCTGCCAAAATCACCAGAGCAAGGAAGTAAGACTTACCGTCAAGCTCATATACATTGTAACGACCATGACTCGCTAGCCGGTCGGCTAACGGGTCGGACCCTTTGGTTGACCGGTTAACGTAGTCGCCCGTGGTGTGAGAGACCCGGGTTCGCTTCTCGGCCGCCCCCCCCCCTGATTTCGCTACATTGGTGTCAGAAGTGGGATGATGAGACCGTGAGGCCATCGGAAGCGCGTGCGCCCAGAGGCGTGAGGGGGTTGCTATGCTACGCAGCACGACCGCTAGAGGTCGCTTAACTTTAAAACGTACTATAGGTCGTCATAAGCCACTTGTACAAACGACTTATGGGGTCGTTTTTTTGGTGGAGGACAGTCTGAAGTTGCCACTTCTCTCTCTCTCTCTCTCTCTCTCTCTCTCTCTCTCTCTCTCTCTCTCTCTCTCTCTCTCACACACACACACACACACACACACATACGCACACACGACTCCTACTTCTGCACTTGTTCCTGTGTAGCTTAATTACCCCTCAGCCCTTGCGCGGTTATTTGTGCAGTACGCTCCGTTCTCCTGCACTTACACGTGTTGTTTGCGTCTGCCGGGTCGTGCCGAACACTCTAAAGCGCGTGCCGGAGATGGATTCCTGCAGCCTGAAGCCGCGCGGCAGTAAAATAAACCCGACACGTTGCATTTTTGACGGCTGATTAAATTAAATGGAAATCCAATCAATTTTGCACACATCCTGGGGACTGGGGTCTGAACGCTGCCTGGAAAAACGCGTCTGATCAGCTGAAAATGACCCTGACGGAGCTCGCCGGGGCAAATCCGCCCAGCCCCTTCAAACAGGGCTTCGTTTGAACTGAGACAAGAGAAAGATTCAAACGCAGAGTTGAATGTTGGAAGAAAATATTATTAAATATTCAACACCATGCACACATCCTAATACACAATATACGTACACTCCGATAAAAATGGCTCGTTTCCTAGAAAAGAAGTCTGTATAACATCCAGTGATACACAATGTCATTTTAGTAAGAGACGCCTCAGCAGAAGTGACCGACGACTCCTTCCTTCCTTCCTTTCTTCTGCTGCTGCTGCTGCTGCTGCTGCTGCTGCTGCTGCTGCTGCTGCTGGTGCAGTGATCCAGAACCGGTTTACGGTCTGAAAACTGACTAGCACACTTTTGAGTTGACACGAGGGCGTTTCTATGTCTCTTTAATAGTGGTGACCGTCCAGAAGGATAGATAGTGTGGATTTAGGGGACACAGTAGTCGATATCTGGAGTTCTCTCTTCTCGGATAGGTGTCGTTACGCTAGATTAAAGAGTGCAGTGCTCAAATACCCGCGATACCAAAACTCGATTATTTCTGTTTTCATCTAAGTACCCCTAACAAAAAAGTACCGAAATAATAAGATCAGCTGTTTTGATCCTGAAAGCCTAGGGGCTTTTATTTCAGGGTTTAAAAAAAAGATGGCTGGGGCGCCCGGGTAGTGTAGCGGTCTATTCCGTTGCCTACCAGCACGGGGATCGCTAGCTCGAATCCCCGTGTTACCTCCGGCTTGGACGGGCGTCCCTACAGACACAATTGGCCGTGTCTGCGGGTGGGAGGCCGGATGTGGGTGTGTGTCCTGGTCGCTGCACTAGCGCCTCCTCTGGTCGGTCGGGGCGCCTGTTGAGGGGGGAGGGAGAACTGGGGGGGAACCGCGTGATCCTCCCACGCGCTACGTCCCCCTGGTGAAACCCCTCACTGTCAGGTGAAAAGAAGCGGCTGGCGACTCCACATGTATGGGAGGAGG
>NC_079213.1:34233189-34268189 GCF_029633865.1 Lampris incognitus | reverse complement strand
CTGCTACTACTACTACTACTACTTCTACTACTACTACTACCACTGCTACTACTACTACTACTACTACTACCACTGCTACTACTACTACTACTACTACTACTACCACTGCTACTACTGCTACTACTGCTGCTGCTACTACTTCCGGGTGTTCCCGTTAGGGGGCGCCACAGCGGATCATCCGTTTCCATCTATTGAAATAACTTTAGGTAGATGCAGCAAAACTCTTCAAACTGATAAATTATTGGTTTGCTGCTGCCACCACCAGTGGACACGGCCGGTACTGGCCCCAGGACCGGCGGTGAACGATGTGGTAGTGGGCCCAGAAAGGACAGAGGCAGCAGAGAGGAGGCCGAGAGCAGACCAGCAGATTCAGGGCCGCCACAGACAGGCCTTGCAGATCCCGTACCAGTAAGGTAGATGAGAGTAGAGACGTTATAGCTCGCTGGCCTTTTAGCCATATCAATAGCAAATGACAGAGCTACACAGCCACCAGGTGGTGTAGCGGTCTATTACATTGCGTACCAACATGGGGATCGCCGGTTCGAGTCCTCGTGATACCTCCGGCTCGGTCGAGTGTTCCCTACAGACACATTTGGCTGTGTCTGCGGGTGGGGAGCCAGATGTGGGTAAGTGTCCTGGTCACTGCACTAGCGCCTCCTCTGGTCGGGTCGGGGCGCCTGTTCGTGGGGGAGGGGGAACTGGGGAGAATAGCGTGATCCTCCCACGCGCTACGTGCCCCTAGCGAAACTCCTCACTGTCTGCAGCCCTCCCAGGATCGGCAGAGGGGGCGCAGCAGCGACCGGGACGGCTCGGAAGAGTGAGGTGATTGGCCAAGAGCAATTGGGTAGAAAGGGGAGGGGAGCCACACAAAAAAAGAAGTGATACCAACTTGAGACATACAAGCCACAAGGCTTTTGTGTTGTCTGTACAGTACACAACACATTAGTCGTACTCAAGGGCCCAAGTGAGAGGACTAGTTTTCCTGAGGGGAGCCAGATCACCGTTTAGAGTTGGTCAAAGTATTTTGTTGGCTCGTTATTTGTGGTTAGCTTGCATAAAAGTTCACCACACTGCAGGGCTCTGAAACCCAACATGTTCTGACTAACGTTAATGCCTTGTCAATGGAGTGGGCCGGCCAGGGTCAAACTCCTGCGCCGATGTTTTTTCTTTTCTTTTTTTTTTTGCCCCGGTCCACCCCTGCAACCTGCAATCAGCTTGCAAAGACATCAGCGCTAGAACACTGAGTTTCCCAGGCTCTCTCTGGTCTTCTCTGCGAGACAAACCTCAGAGCTAAAAAATGCCATGGGTGTGTAAGAACAAATGTGTGTGTGCAAAAGATTGATAGATGAGACCCCATGAAATGAACAGGAAACAATAAGCTGTTCTTCATTTCTGTGAGTACCGGTTTCCCCAAGTTGCAAGGTTAAATAGGTTTTCTCGATATCATTACCCTTATTGTGCTAATGCTACTAACACATGCTATGCTAAATCACTATTCAGCGCTGTATCAACATTTGAATGCTGGCTTCTGTTTGTGTAACTCTTCCCACACAGACACACACGGTGTGCCCTCTGCAAACGCCACCGCCCGTCTGTAAAAGCAGATTACATATTCAGGTGGTGAGCTCTCAAAAAAGACAGAAAGAAGACCGACAGAAAGTGAGGCCGCTGAAAGGAGGTGTCAAGAGGCCAGCAATTCGTGACTCTGTGCCAGATGGAAGTTCCCCTTCTAGTGCCACATGCCAAACAGAATTACTCCCCGGCCCCCGGCTGCCAAAGGGCGGAGGGGTGTGGCAGGTAAGAGCCGCGCAGGGCTGCTCGTTACCCCCCTCCCACATTCCCCACATCACCTCCCTGTTCTTCTGACACACTGACTCATTCTCTCCTCACAAAACACACACACACACAAACACACACTATTGGATTGGGGAGATGGGACAACTCCTACTGCTTTTGCATTTAAGAAATGTTCCATATTTCTTTTTCTTTTTTTTGTTTCTATTTTTTGACACGTTTTCCTCTCCCCACTTTCAAACCCGTCCTTTCTTTCTTAACCACCTATCCTCCACCCCTCCATTAAAGCGCTGTCCCAGGCCTGGATGTGTGTGTTTGCTTTGGCATCCATTCAGGGACACATCGCTCCGCTCACCAGCTCTCGTCCTGGTGACAATGCGAGGCTGGCTGGCTGCATACACGGGCCACACAATGCGAGCAGATAAGCGGACTCTGCAGACGGCATGAAGGCCATCCGCGTAGCGATGTGGTCTTATGTGCATTTTGTTATTAATAATCGTTTTAAAAGGGGTGCAGCGCGGAAAGGTACAATAATTGAGGAACAGAAAGTGGGAGAATGAACACAGATAATGTTAATGAATGTGGGAAGATATCGAATGGAAACATCACCAGACAGGATGTTGTGACCTCGAAGGACAGGAGGACAATAAAGCGTTGATAGGATGAAATAGAGCTGGGGCCGCTGTCTCATTGGCAATGTCAGACCAAGTCTTCAAACTACTCCACTAGAATGCTTAAAGAAAATAAAGTTGGGACAGCCTTGGCCCAAATCGTTCTGCATCTGGGATTTGTGCATTGCTGCATGCGTGCCTGTACATCATCATCCATCTTAACCAGCTGCCTATTTGCCCTCAGCCCTGCAGAGCACTGATCCTGTCCCTGCACCAGCTTAATTAGTTCTAATGGGGATGTTCTATCTATTCAATGTGGCAACCCCGGCCCAGGGGGCACGCCGCGCTATCAGCCCTGATATTGGCTGTAATTGCTTTGAATGGATTTCTCTCCCCTGACTGAATGCTCCAGGTACTTCCAGGCCACAAACGGCTCCAGGTGGCGACCTGCGGTGATGGAAATAGGCTGTTGTGATTGCTGTAAGTGGAAAACACGGCGCTAATCAATTTCCCCGCTGCACAACATCGGAAGTAAGCGATGGTCTTCTTAAAATATTAAGTCGCATAGAGCGTCTCCACGAGGAGAAGAGCACATTTCGAAAGTCGGTGAAATATCATAAGGTTTTGGGGTCATGAGAACAACCCTACGAGTCGAAGATAAACCAAAAATAGAGCAAACAGCCTTTTAATTGTCTGAAAGCAGGGGGGGACTTTATATAGAGCTGAGAAACTAGGGAGGGCGGGTAGCATAGTGGTCTAGTCCGTTGCCTACCAACACGGGGATCCCGGTTCGAATCCCCGTGTTACCTCCGGCTTGGTCGGGCGTCCCTACAGATACAATTGTCCGTGTCTGCGGGTGGGAAGCCGGATGTGGGTAAGTGTCTTGGTCACTGCAGTAGCGCCTCCTCTGGTCGGTCGGGGCCACATTCTCCTGGCGAAACTCCTCACTGTCAGGTGAAAAGAAGTGGCTGGCGACTCCACGTGTATGGGAGGAGGCATGTGGTAGTCTGCAGCCCTCCCCGGTTCGGCAGAGGGGGTGGAGCAGCGACCGGGATGGCTCAGAAGAGTAGGGTAATTGGCCGGATACAATTGGGGAGAAAACCGGGGGGGGGGGGTTGAGAAACTAGGAAGGACATGTATGTATGACTAGAGGAACTCGCCTCTCTGGTTGACCTCCAGACTGAAGGCAACTGTGCAAAACAACTGCTGGATGAACATGGTTTTCACACTCACATTCCCATCGTGTGTGCACGTGTGTCTGTAACAGGTCGTTTCGGGAGAGGGAAGGGTCTCACCTCTTGGTGAAGGTCACTGAGGTCACGGTAGTGGGCGTGGCGTGCACAACCTGGATATTGATTGGAACAGCAGGAATCGGGCGGCCACTCCATCTCTGTCATTTCCAGCCAATCCGTGAAGTAAATCACCCCGCAGCATTTAAACTGACAGCAAACACACACCCAGAGCCAGTCGTTAGACCACTACTCACGCCACTTTCACTTGGGCTGATAAAAATAGGAGTTGATGTCACGTGTTGACCTCTGACCTCGGTCTGGAAGGTATTCCAGGTGTGCGTGAGCCACTGATATCGCTGCAGACCATAATTTGGCATCCGGGACTTCAGACTGATCATATCAGATCTCTGTACTGAGGGCTGGAGGTTCAGAACACACACACACACACACACACACACACACACACACACACACACACACACACACACACACACACACACACACACACACACAATAACTTCATGAGACTTCATGAATACAAAGGATCTGGTGACTGATAAAGGTTTATTATATTACTGTAACGATCATGGATGTGTAGACTCGCTAGCCCTTGACTCGCTAGTCCACTAAATGTATCGCCTGTGGTGCGGGAGACTCGGGTTCGCGTCCCGGCTGCCCCCCCCCCCTCCGAATTCGCTACATTGGTGTGGGACGGTGAGACCGTGAGGACCTCGGAAGCGCGTGCGCCCAGAGGCGTGAGGGAGATGGTGCTGAAACGCGGGGACGCGCTTCCCGAAGGGGGGTGGCAGTGTAACGATCACGGATGACTGGACTCGCTAACCGGTTGGCTAACGGGTCAGATTCTTCAGTCGACTGGTTAACATACTTGCCCGTGATGCGGGAGACCCGGGTTCGCGTCCCGGCTGCGGCGCTTCCCGGCGGCCCCCGAATTAGCTACAGTACCTTCTTGTACTCCGCATTCATTATGTTTTTCTTTTATAGAAGATTCACTTGCAAAGAAATGTCTTCTGTGAGTGTGTCTGCTGCTGACATATTGAAGAAAACCGCTCATGCACGATCATTTAAACAGTGCATACCTTTGTGGATCCTGGTTTTAACGGGTACTCTTGGTAGAGGTATGGTGAGTAGCGTTTTACCACTTCACCATAGCAGCTGAATGTGCAGCAGTGAGGCGGGTAAAACGAGTCTGAAGATGTGAAGTTGGTGCGGCTAACAAGCAAATATGGAAGTTCAACTTTGTAGAGAACTGCAGCATTATTAGTTTTAATCCAGGTTAGACAGTTTTTTCTGGTCAGTGGTGAGGAAGGTGCTAGTACAACAGAGTAGTAAGGGGGGGCGTCTGGGGGGCGTGGCGGTCTATTCCGTTGCCTATCAACCCAACATGGCGATCGGTGGTTCGAATCCCCGTGTTACCTCCGGCTTGGTCGGGCGTCCCTACAGACAGAATTGGCCGTGTCTGCGGGTGGGAAGCCGGTTGTAGATATGTGTCCTGGTCACTGCACTAGCGCCTCCTCTGGTTGGTCCTGATCGGGGGAGAGGGGGGAATAGCGTGATCCTCCCACTCGCTACGTCCCCCTGGTGAAACTCCTCACTGTTAGGTGAAAAGAAGCGGCTGGTGACTCCACATGTATGGGAGGAGGCATGTGGTAGTCTGCAGCCCTACCCGGATCGGCATAGGGGGTGGAGCAGCGACCGGGACGGCTCGTAAGAGTGGGGTGATTGGCCAAATACAATTTGGGAGAAAAGGGGGGAAATCCCCCCCCCAACAAAAAGAGAGTAGTAGGAGTATTCCAACACTGGATGCAGTACCGGGATCAGCAGGAGTGTTGGCGAATTGAACAAAAACAATGAGCTTCAGCATTGTAACGTTATCTTGCATTGCAGTAAACAAGTCCAATACCATTTGTAGCAGAAGCTGCTGTCCCGTTCTGCTACCTTTCCAATTTTCCATAACCCCTCCCTCCTCTCCTGTCCCTCATCTGTTTCCTTCCCAAAATATACTAGACGTTGCCAACGGCTCATTGTCTAAACACTTCGAGCATGGGCTCCAGCGCGGCTCTGGTGAGCCTCATCTGCAATCATAATCACTTGGCATGCATAATTTCCTCACTGTCTTTCTTTGTCTCAACACCACCCTTCACACCCACCACCAACCTCTGGCAGTCTCCCCTAGCCCTCACTTCCTCCCCCTGCCATGCTTCCTCCGCGTGATAAGCATACGGACAGCCCATTAGCCAGGCGCCCCCTAAGAGCCAGGTATGCCATCTTCTATCCTGCTGGCTTATAACAAGCAGCCGATAAGGAACCCTTCATCCATAATGACTACAATACCCAGAATCCCCTGCAGGCAGGCGAGCGATTCTGTTCTAATAAGGTAATTGGAGGAATGTGTCTTTTCTCTCCCAGGGTCAATGAACTCTCTCGCTCTCTCGAACACTCACACTCACTCACACACACACACACACACACACACACACACACACACACACACACACACACACACACACACACACACACACACACACACACACACACACACACACAGCGTTTACACACTCTAGCTAAAGGCCAGGTGCATTGAGTCTGAGCACACGAGGACACAGACACAGATACACACCTGCTGTAATGAGACATGGACGCTATTGTGTTGCCTCCAGGTGGAGATACCCTGCTGCCTGGCCAGAGCACAATGTAGCAGATAACCATGTTTACCATCTTCACTCACCCATTCTGAGAAGGGAGGGCGTGGGAGGGTTAGAAAACACTAGCATCTGATTGTAACTCAGCCTATCAGTTGTTTTATTTTCAGAATACTTTTGAAGCTATTCATAGCCTCCCCATCTTGGTGGTGTTTTTTTCTCGGTACATTTACCTGAAGCCCCCACACACACAAACACACCGTGCGACTCTGGCCACCTTGGGGCCGTCTCAGACAAGTTTTTCAAGTCACAGACAAACTGTTCGTTGTGAACGATGGTCGGCTTCCTTGGGTCGTTCAGCACAACCCGGTCTCACCAATCTGCCTACAAATAAAACAATATTACACTTTGAGTGCAGCGCATACGCCAAAATCCGATGTTGCATGCAGATGATACGCCAGTCCTTTCCATGAACTTCTGTGGAGAGCTGATGCGTCCAAATACCACGCGTCACCTTGAATGGTCATGACGTCACCAGTGAGGCTCAGTTCGCCCAGTTCATCAGAAGCGCAGGCATCCACAACCAGGGTTAAGGTCAGGGTCAGAGTTAGAATTAGGGTTAGGGTCAGGGTTAGGGTCAGGGTTAGAGTCAGGGTCAGAGTTAGAGTCAGGGTTAGGGTCAGAGTTAGGATTGGGGTCAGGGTTAAGGTTAGGGTTAGGATCAGGGTTAGATTAGGGTCAGGGTTAGAGTCAGGGTCAGAGTTAGGGTTAGGGTCAGGGTTAGGGTTAGGGTAAGGGTTAGAGTCAGGGTCAGGGTTAGGGTTAGGATCAGGGTTAGGGTTAGGGTCAGGGTTAAGGTTAGGTTTAGGATCAGGGTCAGGGTTAGGGTTAGGGTCAGGGTTGGAGTCAGGGTCAGGGTTAGGGTTAGGGTTAGGGTCAGGGTCAGGGCCAGGGTTAGGATTAAGAAAATAACTAAAATGCTACCGTCAATACCATGATTTAATTACAAAAAAGGTTGTTTCCCCTGTTTACCTTACGTAGCGCGTGGGAGGATCACGCTATTCCCCCCAGTTCCCTCTCCAACCCAAACAGGTGCCCCGACTGAACAGAGGAGGCGCTAGTGCAGTGACCAGGACACATACCCATATCCGACTTCCCACCCGCAGACACGGCCAATTGTGTCTGTAGGGATGCCCGACCAAGCCAGAGGTAACATGGGAATTCGAACCAGCAATCCCCGTGTTGGCAGGCAATGGAATAGACCGCTGTGCTACCCAGACGACCCTCCAACAGTTTTAACAGTGTCATAAAATGTGTACTGTGATCGTGTAGCATGGCAGCGGATACGACAACAAAAAGTATGGCTGTGACACCGTCGGGATGAGCGACCAACAGTAGGATGAAGGTAGCCGTCAGCCAACATAGCTTGCTTCGCCATTCAGCCCAAAGCACACAATGTGACCATAGACTCCTGCTCGCACATCTGACAAGAGGGACGTATCAGTATATAACCTTTTTTTCTCATGCAGCGTGAAATGCAATAATCATAAGACGGTCAAAATGTCGCAGAGTGTGTGAGCCTTATATTAGCATACGCAATGAGTTCTCGGATCTTGTTGATGAATGTGGCGCCAGGCCAGCTGGCATAAGTGAGGAGCCATGTGTGCTGCACACACACACCTCCCGCCACCCTCCTCGCCAGTCAGTCAACAGAGGAAGAGGAGAGGAGCACTGGCTAGTGGAGAGGGCCAGACATGACTGGCATTTCAGGTTATTCTTAGAACGGAGCACGGAAATAGCTGCAGCATGCTATGCTAGGCTCATTTCAATATGGTCTGCGCTCCGTTTGGCCTTTCTATATAAAAGGGAATGTTTGATGATGTAGAATATTCACAAATACTGTTTATTATATTGTAGCGAATTCAGGGGGGGGGGCAGCCGGCACGCGAACCCGGGTCCCCCGCACCACGGGCGACTACGTTAACCAGTCGACTAAAGGGTCCGCCCCGTTAGCCAAGGGCTAGCGAGTCTAGTCATTCGTGGTCGTTACACCACCCCACCTCCTTCGGGAAGCGACGTCCCTGCGCTTCAGCATATCGGCCCGCTCACGCCTCTGGGCGCACGCGCTTCCGATGGCCTCACGCTCTCACCATCCCATATCTGACACCAATGTAGCGAATTCGGGGGGCAGCCCGGAACCGCTGCAGCAAAACCGGGTCTCCCGCACCACGGGCGACTACGTTAACCGGTCGACTAAAGGGTCCGACCCGTTAGCCAAGGGCTAGCGAGTCTAGTCAACCGAGGACGTTATAATATGTTTCCTACATTACATTGATAAGTCGCCTCACCTCGTCATAGGTCCACACGCCACTGGCAAGCTCCACACAGAAGATCACCAACAAGCTGCCAAAGTACTGGAGAGAGAGAGAGAGAGAGAGAGAGAAGAGAGAGAGAGAGAGAGAGAGAGAGAGAGAGAGAGAGAGAGAGAGAGAGAGAGAGAGAGAGAGAGAGAGAGAGAGAGAGAGAGAGAGAGAGAGAGAGAGAGAGAGAGAGAGAGAGGGGGGGGGGGGATGAGTTGCGTGTTTGGACCAGTCAGTAAAACGTATGCTCTGTGTAGCGTCTTTCTAAACGGATGTCTCGGTGTTAGTGTGAAGGTGTCCGCGTGATTTATTGCCCCCTGCAAACGACGATGATGGGATACAGGGCGCCTCCTCCAGACCGTCCTCCTCCGCGTTCAAAACCTATAACACAACGCTGTACACAATTACACACAACACTCGAGCGAGTTAACGAAGAAGCCCTTTGTGGTAAATGGACGGCGCGCGCACACACACAAACACACACACACAAAGACAAATGTGTGTGTGTCAGCTATTCTTTGCGCAGGGCAGTCAGTGAGGGCTGCAGTTGACAAGATGTTTGTTTAGAGAGTGTAAATATTAGTGTCAAACAGATGGCGCTGCCTTCGCTTTGTTAGTGCTGCAGTCCATTTAGAGCACGCCAAACCCAAACAATACAGGCACACGCGCAGCCACGCATGCATGCAAGTACACGCACGCGCGCACGCGCCAGAAGTCATCTCAGCCCTCAAAACTTCCCTCCCCTGTCTCCTTGAGTCTCGCCATCCATCAAGTTTGTCGGGAGGGTGAACTTTTCACCTCCCGCACTTCCCTCTAACAGACGCTCGCCCCCCCCCCCCCCCCCCATTAAACATCCACACCGAACCAGGAACACCTCCGGGTGAGTGGATGTGAAGCGGCTCTTCAGCTCTCCCAGATTCGGATCTCTCGCATTTATTTCGGGTAAAGTTGGGCCTGCGGACTGGTGCAAGGGTGAGCAACTGCACGCTGCATGTAGAGAGGTGAGAGGAGGGCCGCGGACCGCTTCCAGCAAACTTCCGGTGAGCTGACGCTGAGGCTTCCACCGGAGGGTTTCCATTCTAGGAAAAATAAAAACCCGTCGAAAAACACTCTCCCTCCCTCACTTTGCAACTCCAATTAGCACCGAGGCAGGGTGACACAGAGCGAGACACGGGAAAGGGGAAGACTGAGAGAGAGGTTGAAGTTCAGGCAGGTGGGGGAGGGGGGACTGGTGTCTCAGTAAAGAGGGGGGGTCTATTTTTAAGCGACCTTTTCCTTGAGTAGTGGAAACACCAAGCAGGCTGCAATATAAGACCCAGTCCCTCAAACTTGTTCTCCCACAGGCCCCCAAAGCACCTCCTTCCTGTTTCATATCAGTAACCATCAGCACCGTCTCAGGTGCCGTGCAGATAGCCAGACTGACTGGAACACAACACGTGTCTTTCCATGAAAATGGTTACTTGATATTTCTAGCAGCAACATTAGTCTTAGGAAGAATTACTCAGTGTTGCATGCAACCCTCAGAAAAAGGGGCACATGAATCTCCCTCTCGTCCTTTTTCGGGTGGTGTGTATCTTCTCCAAGCTCAGGTCCTCTACCAGAGGCCTGGGAGTTTGAGGGTTCTGCTCAGTATCTTAGCTGTTCCTAGGACTGCACTCTTCTGGCAAGAGACCTCAGATGGTGTTCCTAGAATCTGCTGCAGCCACTCTCCCAGTTTGGGGGTCACACCCCTTAGTGCTCCTGTTACCACTGGGACTACTGTGGATTTCACCTTCCACATCCGGTCTAGTTCTTCCCTCCGCCCTTGGTATTCTCATGCTCTTTCTCCCTGATGTTGCAGTTGCTCGGGATTGCTACATCGATCACTGCTACTGTCTTCTGCTCCTTGTCGACCACCACAATGTCTGGTTGGTCAGCCAGCACCTGCTTGTCAGTCTTGAACTTGAAGTCCCACAGTATCTTCGCTGTTCCTAGGACCGCACTCTTCTGGAAAGACATCTCAGATGTTGTTCCTGGAATCTGCTGGAGCCACTCTCCCAGTTGGGGGGGGGGGGGGTTCACAGCCCCTAATGCTCCTATTACCACTAGGACCACTGTGCATTTCACCTTCCACATCCGATTTCGTTCTTCCCTCAGTGCTTGGTATTTGTGTAGCTTCTTGTGCTCTTTCTTCCTGATGTTGCTGTTGCTCAGGATGGCTTAAGCCATCACTACTGCTGCCTTCTGTTCCTTGTCGACCATCCCAAGGTCTGGTTGGTTAGCCAGCACCTCGAAGTCCCACGGGATCTTAGCGTTGCCATTCTCAACCATCTTTACAACGTTTTTTGAGAGAAACGTTTCTATGTGAAGTTCCGAGCCGTCCCTGTCGCTGCTCCACCCCCTCTGCCGATCCGGGAAGGGCTGCAGACTACCACGTCTCCTCCGGCACATGTGGCGTCGCCAGGCGCTTCTTTTCACCTGACAGTGAGGGGTTTCACCAGGGGGACGTAGCACGTTGGAGGGTCACGCTATTCCCCCCAGTTCCCCCTCCCGAACACGCGCCCCGACCGACCAGCGGAGGCGCTAGTGCAGCGACCAGGACACATACCCACATCCGGCTTCCCACCCACAGATACGGCCAATTGTGTCTGTAGGGACGTCCGACCAAGCAGAAGGTAACAAGGGGATTCGAACCGGCAATCCCCACGTTGGTAGGCAATGGAACAGACCGCTACGCCACCCGGACGCCCCCGTATTGTTCATAAGGGTGGGGTACCTGCAGTCAGTTTAGACTGAAGAGGTCACTTAGATGAGGGATGAAACGTTTCTGTCAGTAAACGTTGTGTCCAGATGAACTGATTCAACCCTCTGTGGTTTCCTCGCCTGGATTATTGAGCATGCGTACAGACACTACACGTTTGAGAGTAAGATATTGTACAACAGTACTATGAAGCCACATCTGATGAATGCCAACCTCCAAATCGCCCCATCATCCGACCACGGATGGTCACAGTCGTTCAAAAGCGGATGGTGTTTTCTCCTACCCTCCCTGACATTGTGTCTGCTGGATGCAGATGTGTGTGAAATAACACGAGTAGGGCGTCCGGGTGGCGTGGCGGTCTATTCCGTTGCCTACCAACACGGGGATCACCAGTTCGAATCCCCGTGTTACTTCCGGCTTGGTCGGGCGTCCCTACAGACACAACTGGCCGCGTCTGCGGGTGGGAAGCCGGATGTGGGTATGTGTCCTGGTCGCTGCACTAGTGCCTCCTCTGGTCGGTCGGGGCACCTGTTCGGGAGGGAGAACTGGGGGAAATAGCGTGATCCTCCCCCGCGCTACGTCCCCCTGGTGAAACTCCTCACTGTCAGGTGAAAAGAAGTGGCTGGTGACTCCACATGTATGGGAGGAGACATGTGGTAGTCTGCAGCCCTCCCCGGATAGGCAGAGCGGGTGGAGCAGAGACCGGGGCGGCTCGGAGGTGTGGGGTAATTGGCCGGGTATAATTGGGGAGGGATAAAAAGGGGGGGGGTTCAAAAAAAGAAAAGAAAAGAAAAAGGAAATAACACAAGTTTGCCGTAAGGGAGCTCAGCATGGTGGCGTCCCGGCACTCCCTGGTTGGTAAACAGGGCCCATCTGTAACCTGAACCAAGCCTCCGCCTCTCAGCCACCCGACAGATGAGGTTACCACCCTTCCTCCCGCTTTGTCTCGCCATCAAGATAATATTGTTCCTCTGCTGTTTCACTGAAACACAAGAATGCCGGTGGCAGACCGGCTACGGAGACTCCACCGGCGGTGAATAGAGTCCCTGCAGAGGGGGGGGGGGGACAGAGAGAAAGACGGACAGAAACCGCTCCAACTTTGTGACGCAGACATACGGTAACCCCCCCCCCCCCAAAGACACCTGGGGGACGGATGAAAATAGAGGCACCGCTCCACCTTCTCCTGCTCCAAGGCTGATTTGTCACACTGGAGACATACCCTTCCTGTTTACCGTCACAGCTGGACAAAGAAAATATGTTGGATTACCCCCCCCCCCCTCTCTCTCTCTCTCCCTCCCTCTCTCTCACACACACTAACACACACACACTTGCTCACTCTCACTCTCTCTTGCTCTCTCTCTTTTGTTGTCTCTCTCACACTAAATCACTCTCTCTCACTCGCTCTCACTCTCTCTCACTCACTCTCTCTCTGTCACTCGCTCAATCGCTCTCTCTCGCTCTCGCTCTCTCTCTAACGCTCTCTCACTCGTTCAATCGCTCTCTCCCTCTCTCTCTCTCCCTTTCTCTTTCTGTCTCTCTCACTCCCACCATTTCTTGTCCTACCTAGCAGTGTGCACGCACACGCACACGCACACACACACACACACACACAGAGCACCTACCCAGGACAGCAGCAGCAGATTGCATTTCAGCGTGCCGCAGTAGCCCACCATGGCCACGATGATTAGAAAACAACACACTGCAATGATGACTGGATGGACAGCTGGGGAATATGTAAGAACCGCTGCTTCTTCTAACCTGGAGAGAGAGAGAGGCAGAGAGGGAGGGGGAGGGATGGAGCGAGAAAGAGACAGAAGGCAAAGGACGAGGAAAGAGAGAGAGCGATAGGAGAAGGATGGAGATATTCCTGTTAAAAGTTTCTTGGCAGACTTTTGCGATTTGTTCATTTATTGCCCCATTCTGCCGCGCTCCCCCTCGCCTCTCCGTACGCAACCCGTCGCGGCAGGGGTGAGGAGTAGAGGGTGAGGGCATCCGACAGGAATGTGTGAGACCGCAGCATCTTCAGCTTTCCTTTCCACGCTGGCTAGTCAGCTGAGGAATGAGGAGGCCAGGGGAGGTCTTCATGCATGTTAATATGGCTAATCGCTGAGGGTGGTGACTTTGGATGGGAGTTGCGGTGCGTTGTGCTCCTACGGAGTTCTCTAAGTTAGAAAAATATTGTCTTTCATTATATAGGTAGATATTGTTTAGGGAGTGACAGCTGTCAATCACCTTTCCTTCAGTTGCAGCGGTGAACACCTCTTCCCTTTCCCCCCTCCCCTTTTTTTCTCTCCAATTGTACTTGGCTAATTACCCCACACTTCCGGGTCTCTGCTCCGCCCCCTCTGCCCATCCAGGGAGGGCTGCAAACTACCACATGCCTCCTCTGATACATGTGGAGTCGCCAGCTGCTTCTTTTCACCGGACAGTGAGGAGTTTCACCAGGGGGACGTAGCGCGTGGGAGGATCACGCTATTCCCCCCGGATTCCCCCTCCCCCCCGAACAAGCGCCCCGATCGACCAGAGGAGGCGCTAGTGCAGCGACCAGGATACACACCCAAATCCGGCTCCCCACCCGCCGACACGGCCAATTGTGTCTGTAGGGACGCCCGACCAAGCCGGAGGTAACACGGCGATTCGAACCGGCGATCCCCGTGTTGGTAGGCAACGGAATAGACCGCTACACCACCTGGACGCCCGACTTAGATAAATATTGTCTTTCATTATATGAGTAGATATTATTTAGGGAGTGACAGCTGTCAATCACCTTTCCTTCAACTGCAGCGCTCAACACCTCTTCCCTCTCCTGTCCTCCATGCTGCATGTGTCCTTCTCGTTCCTGTCTCGCTGTGTTGCCTCCCTACCGCGGTCACGTCTAAAACACACCTGACTGCTGGTGTCTCCATCTCTGCATCTGTCTGTCTATCACTCACCTGGTGTGGGCGGTCAGGGTCAGTACTGTGTTCAGGTAGTCCCTGAGCCACGCCGCCACTCCCAGCACGCATGCCGACATCAGCTGGGGGAGCAGAATGTACGCGCACGCACACGCACGCACGCACACACGCACGCACGCACAAACATGCACAAATACACACAACACGCGTATCACTTTCTGCTGCCTACAAATAACATTTCAGAATGTGAGACGTGCACACACAGAGCTTCACCGGCCTATTTAAACTGCAAGACTGTCAAACAAAGTGAAATGCTGACGCAATGAGATGGAAAAGACGTGAGAGAGGGGGGGGGGAGAGAGAAGTAGGTGGCATAAGCGTCGTGGGCTTGAATCTTGCTTTAGGGGGGGGAAAGCTGATATGTTGACTGCCAAGTCTAATGTGAGCACGGGTCTGCATGGAGCCCGACCACCTGCTTGAGGGTCCCCGCTCCTCCTCTTACCCAGAAGAGTAAATTGAGAGCGTACAGCAGGCAGCGCAGGCACCTCACCGCGTCCTCCCGAGCCATTCTGAGCGCAAGTGGCGGCCCGTTCTCCTCATCTTAGCCCGGGACACCATGGCAACATCGTTCTTTGTAAACAAATAAGATGAATTTAAAGTCTCAATGAGATTCTTTCTTCTGAGATTGTCGCCAATCAGGACTCCGGTCCACACACCAGCTGTCTTCTCCGTGCGTAAAAAGAAGAAGAAGAAGAAGAAGAAGAAGAAGAAAACGTAGCCTACCGGATTTACATGTCTCCGTGGACTTTAAACGCGTCTTGCCAGTGTCTTGTTTTACTAACTTGGGTACAGGCACCTATCCGCGGGACGTCCCACACAGCCTTGGTGACAGGTGGTTTCTTAATTTCCCAGCCCATGGGATGATGGAGTGTGCGGGCGAGCACTTAGTAGCGCTGACATTTCCAACCCAGTCATCGCTCACTTAGCGAGGCCACTACGAGCAGAGGGGGGGGGGGGGGGGTCCGGGGATTTAGCGAAGGGAAATCCACGAAACTGTACCAGTGCAAAGGTGTTATTCCGTGTTGCTCAGGTGGCCGGATTCAGCGGTGCTCCCCAGCCTTTTGGCGCACCGCTGAACCAGGGAAGCGCATTAAAGTTCCCGGAGAGCTCAGTCGAGATATTCCCAGTCTAAATTGCCCCCGTGTTGTAGCGGTCTTCTCTCAGACGTCTGTTTTTCTGTTTGGTTTTGTTTTGTCCCGAAATCTGACGTAAACACGTTTGGGGAAGATCCTCTATCGTCCGGATCCTACTTGCGGAGTGGAACAAACTCTGTCCGGGTCCGGGTCTACTTTTGCATTTTTAAGAATGGCCAGTAAAGTGGCGCGGCTTGCAGTGTGTGGCGCAGCCCTCGGCGCTCCGCTGGTCCTAGCGCCTACAGATTATACGAGACGCAGCATAAACTGCAAAGACTCTGCGTGTGTGTGTGTGTGTGTGTGTGTGTGTGTGTGTGTGTGTGTGTGTGTGTGTGTGTGTGTGTGTGTGTGTGTGTGTGTGTGTGTGTGTTCGTGTGCGCGCGCGCGCGTGTTCGCACGTCCTCTGGGGGGAAAGGAATGCGGCCGCCTCCACTGGAGGGCATGCATAGGTCAATAGGGCGCATTTGGAGAGTTGTTGTCTTGTATTGGATGAGACTTAATCATGTCTGTTTGTTTTGTTTTGTTTTCTAAAAGAAGAAGCAACCTTGAACTTGCCTTAAACAGCTCTTTGCAGAGAGAAACGTGTGAGAATGAGACACAGACTGAGAGAGGCGTATAGGACATGCACTCATGCACTCAAAAAATATTTAACCCATAAGTTAAAGCTTGTGTATTTCAATTACGTGTTAATTTTCCATCCAATTTGATCACATAACTCCAATGTAAAGTATGACATTTCAAGAAGAACAATATAATATTTTACACTGGAGTTATGTGGTCAAACTGGATGGAAAACGTACATGTAATCAGCTCTGAGCATAACTGTAGTCCACTGACTTCCGGGTTCTACTGCAGCGGGCATACCAGTTTCCTGTTTGTTGGCGTGCGCTATTGACAATGGCATATTTTTCGCGATGCCTGCAAGATTTACCATGGATAAATGTCAACAACATGCACACAACTGTCCACACACTTTCATCTTCACCTACCAGCAAATGGGTGACAAGTTTCCAGTTGTACATATCAGGTTAGGTCCACAATTATGAGGACGAGCGGACGGACGGACGGAATTGTGGACGTAACTTGATATGTACAACTTGAAACTTTTCACCCGTTTTATTTTATCGAAAGTGCAATTATTGGCCCTTAAGGGAAATGACGTACAGGAGGCAAAAAGAAGAAAACTAATTTTTCAGTTGGCTCTGTGCATAGCTGTAGCCAATCCACTGACTTCCGGTTTCTACTGCAGCGGTCAGGGAATTTTGTCAAAAATGGTCAAGTTGTCAAGATAATTTTCAATTATCAAGTTACGTCCACAATTATGAGGATGAGTATCCTCTTCCTCATAATTGTGGACCTAACCTGATATGTGCAGCTTGAAACTTGTCACTTGTTTGCTGGTAGGTGCAGGTGAAAGTTTCTCGATAATTCTGTGCATGAGGTTGACATTTATCCATGGTAAATCTTGCAGGCATCGCGAAAAATATGCCATTGTCAATAGCACACGCCAACAAACAGGAAACTTGTATGCCCGCAGCAGTAGAAAACGGAAGTCGGTGGACTACAGTTATGCACAGAGTTGATTGGGGACGAGTGGTGAAATTCCAAATTGTGATATGGTTTAACATATTTTCTCACACGCGCTGGAAAGAAAAACGAGGCCTGTGTGGTAAACAGACATTCATTAAATAGTCTGATACATTTTGTCTAACAGTCAGTAGGTTAGAAATATATTACACTGAATTGCGATTAGCCTATGTTACACTGAATAACCACAGCTCATGATTTTAGACCAGCTAAATTAGGTCTACCTCTGGAGTACGCAAATGACCACTGATGACTTTCAAAATTATCTAATTTTCAACATGAAAAGAAATTAAAAGTTTTTGTGCATTCATTGAGTTTTACATGAAATAAGTGACTGCTTGCAACAGCAAGGCACTGGCATAACATAAACATAACTGATTAATTTCCTTTATTTTTCCCGGACTTTTACTGAATAACACGTTCTTGCGCACCCCTGTGGATTGGCTTTCTCTGGGAACTGAGAAACTTAAATTCTTGGTGACCCTTTTCAGTGTGTGTGTTTCGGGGCGATTTTTAAACCACAGCTTTTCTTTCCTCTCTCTCTTTTATTTTATAGAGAAACCATCCAAAATACAACCTACATATATTAAACCATCGAACTCTATAGAATCAAAGAGAATAAGAATTAAAAAATACAACACAGGTAGACAAAGCAGAAAATAGTGAGGTAACCTGTAGGCCGACGGACCCCCCCCCCCCCAAATCAAAGAAATCAAACAAACAAAATACGCTTAAACTACACGCGCTACGCATATAAACTACAACTCCCGTCGGCCATGTGAAAACAGCACGCTTAGTACGCGTCAAAGGTTTAACCAATCACGTCGCAGACCTATGCTGACGTCACGTTATCTGACCTCAATTTCTCGGCGTATTTTTTTCCAGGCGATAACCGCGGTCGCTGGCGCCATATTGAAAGGCGCAAATCCGTTTATTAAACAAGCAAAACGTCGAATTCGCCGAGATGCTGTACTTGGAAGACTACCTGGAAAGTAAGTGTGACGTTCCCACGACGCCTTGGCGGCGTTTTGTTCGGGTTTTAATGTGTCGAGCCGTGTGTGTTATCCCACCCCACCCCCCCCCCACCCCTGCGCGCCCGTTAGCCTAGCCGTGCTAACCGGTTGATGGCTTTTTTCTTCTCCCTGGCAGTGATCGAGCAGCTACCCATGGATCTCCGCGACAGGTTTACGGAAATGAGAGAGATGGACCTGCAAGTTCAAAGTAATGCACCGCACCATGCCCCGCCGTCCGCGAGCCTGCCGAGTCCCGCGGCGGAACACGCGCCCGCACACACGACCCACGAAGCCCTCCCGACTCGTTTCGCCGAACACTTACTTACTGATGACGTCAGTGTTGGGGGTTTAAACGATAACATGTACACGGTTTAGCGCGTTAGCCGGGGCTAGCTGGGTAACAACTTCTCTGAAGTTAGCAGAATAAGAATCGGTACACAGCATTTATTCTACTATACCTACACAAGGGGGTTACCATTATGTTGACTAGTTGCATAAAAGATCCCTGTTTTATAGAAAAAAACAATAATAATTAAATAAACGAAAGGCTTATCTGTGATTGCCATTCAAACTTGTAGCACATTTCGTAAAGTGAAAGGCAGTCATGGCTAAGTGCACTGAATAACACGAGGGTGATGATAAATACATATAATACAGATTCAGGCATCAAGGAAAAGGCCCTTAAATCTAAATCGTGCTATTTAGATACAGGATGAAAAACAATATGCACAATACAGAGCAAAACTAGTACATTGTACCCTGGTGAAATGATCAGACATGTACAAAACAATGTACTGAGGAAACTTTGAAATTACACAAAAAGAAAAGAAAAAAGGCACAAATAAAATTACATCCGTCGTGATGTGGAATGCAAGTGTTAAAATTAGGTTGGTTTACTATATTATTTGGTTTCTTTGAGATAACAAATTACTCTAGAAAAGCAAATTCAGTGATGATTATAAATTAAACTTTAAAATAGAATTTGGAAGATTAATTGAGATAATAGTGGATGGCATGGATCACAGAATCTAATTAAAATGTATGATCTCTCCACTTACAATGATGAGGACATGTTGATACAGAAATGCCGTGAATGCTCAGTTGTTCACAAACAGCCCATATTTTGTTTTCCATTCATAGTTGAAGATTTTTTCCGTCATCATTGGCAAGTGTCCTTGTTCCCATGAAGTTTAATGATTCATCCCTTCTTTCAATGGAATAACAACAAGGCCCAGGTTACATGAGTCAGTTGTTAGTTCAGAATGACTGAACCTGTGATTAAAAAAAAAAAACGTGATCAAGACCAGGTTTGGGACTGAGGTAAGATTCTGCTTTGTTTGCTGTTGGAGATTATTCTTGCTCTTGTGAGGGCCATGCTTATTTGTTTTGCTGGCTCACGAGTGTGACATGCAACATACAAGGATGACTTTTTTTTTTTTTTTTTTAACGTTTGAAGTTGCAGCCAAGAGACAAATGTTTGTCATTTGTGACTGAGTAAGCAATGTAGGACGCCATGTCATGTACCGTGTTGAATACTAGATGTGTACATGCCTGCGTGTGAGGATGTCACAAGGTCACAAAGCGTAGAGCGGTGACGTAATGAATACTCATGGGTAGGTGGTTCTGCCCAGGTCAGAATATAAAGGTTAGTGAGACGGGCCTTGCACATTTAAACTGGCTTGTTTTAACATGCCTCCTGGCATGGGATGGACCCAGATCAGCATACCCTAATTCTCCTGTATCCCATGTCCGGGAGGGACTGCTGCAAGCTTTCTGAGCTCCATGAAATTCTTAGGTTTAATATTTTCCTGTTAATAAATCTAAAATGTATCGTTAACAACACGTGCTTTTAATTTTCAGTGCACACCCCAGAGGTACTGTACCACAACACAAGTGTGTCGCTTCAGCATACCCCGGTAGTGTCTTCTCCACCATAGCTAGAAACTAGCTGGAGACCCATCGGAGTTTAAAAAATTGCATTGATTGCAAAGACAGTGATGTCGATTGTTGATGGTGTTTTTAGAAAAGGGGAAGAAGTTGAGCTTGACATGATAATTTCAGATGGCCTGTAAAGAAATAATTTGTACTTGTCATCTGCTGTATAGCAATCCTGTGAAGTAGGTTAGGCAAGTGTACCACATAATATAGATCATGACTCAGTTTGTTTGTTTGTTGTTGTTTTTTTAGGTTGTTATTAAGTTTTGCTTCAAATCAGTTTTGCACCAAGCATTTATCCGTGTTGTATTTTTACCAGTCAAACTAGACGGTAGCATGTTTTCATAAGTGGGCCAAAGACAGAGTAGTAGAATCACTTTCAAAGTTTATTTTGTACAGGATAAAAAGGACACTGCAGCTCTTGCCTACAAGATTTTTCAGCTCGGCCTTTTTCGGCCTACTTGTTTCTATGTAATCAGTTCAAGATGGTTTAATGACATCAAATGTAAATAAGTAACTCAAAGTTGTGTTGTTCTTCTCCCGTCAGATGCCACAGACCAGCTGGAGCAGAAGGTGATAGAGTTCTTTGTTAACGCTAAGAAAAACAAGCCGGAGTGGAGGGAGGAACAGATGGAGGTCATTAAAAAGGTAATCCTAAAACACGGCCAATATCGGAATCTACTGTTCACGGTTCTGGAGGCATTGTGGGCCAAATTCATCAAAACACCTGTGACTAAAGCTGTCGTCATAATGACCCAGATGATTTACCCTCTCACTGAGCTCCTCCTCTAATGTCTGAGCCAGGTTTCTACTCTCACTGAGCTCCTCTAACATCTGAGCCAGGTTTCTACTCTCACTGAGCTCCTCCTCTAACATCTGAGCCAGGTTTCTACTAAAACGGCTTCAAGCAAAGGAAACTGGAGCCTGATCAGAGAACATGCTGAAAGAGGAGAGTGTGTAGAGATGCATAATGAGTCTCGCTGCCTTGTGTTACAGGACTATTACAAGGCTTTGGAAGATGCGGATGAGAAAGTACAGCTGGCCAATCAGATTTATGATCTGGTGAGTAAAAGTAGATGCCGTGTCCCAGAAATGTTGTTTTCCCCAGGGCTTGGCGTACAAAAAAGTTAGGTGACAACCAACAAGTTGTCAATGTTGTGCAGATATTTGTGCAGTTAAAACTGTGCGCGCACAAAGCCACCAACATGGCTTCGGTATTTGGGTCTGAATAGTTTTAATATTATTTTCAAATTGAGATCACACAGTCAAAAAAGAAAAAACGTATATGTACACTCACCGGCCACTTTATTAGGCACACCTGTCCAACTGCTCGTTAACGCCAATTTCTAATCAGCCAATCACATGGCAGCCACTCAATGCATTTAGGCATGTAGACATGGTCAAGACGATCTGCTGCAGTTCAAACCGAGCATCAGAATGGGGAAGAAAGGTGATTTAAGTGACTTTGAACGTGGCATGGTTGTTGGTGCCAGACGGGCTGGTCTGAGTATTTCAGAAACTGCTGATCTACTGGGATTTTCACGTACAACCATCTCTAGGGTTTACAGAGAATGGTCCGAAAAAGAGAAAATATCCAGTGAGCGGCAGTTCTGTGGGCGAAAATGCCTTGATGATGCCAGAGGTCAGAGGAGAATGGCCAGACTGGCTCGAGCTGATAGAAAGGCAACAGTAACCAAATAACCACTCATTACAACCGAGGTATGCAGAAGAGCGTCCCTGAATGCACAACACGTCGAACCTTGAGGCAGATGGGCTACAGCAGCAGAAGACCACACCGGGTGCCACTCTTGTCAGTTAAGAACAGGAAACTGAGGCTACAATTCGCACAGGCTCACCAAAATTGGACAATAGAAGATTGGAAAAACGTTGCCTGGTCTGATGAGTCTCAATTTCTGCTGCGACATTCGGATGGTAGGGTCAGAATTTGGCGTCAACAACGTGAAAGCATGGATCCATCCTGCCTTGTATCAACAGTTCAGGCTGGTGGTGGTGGTGTAATGGTGTGGGGGATATTTTCTTGGCACACTTTGGGCCCCTTAGTACCAATTGAGCATCGTGTCAATGCCACAGCCTACCTGAGTATTGTTGCTGACCATGTCCATCCCTTTATGACCACAGTGTTCCCATCTTCTGATGGCTACTTCCAGCAGGATAACGCGCCATGTCATAAAGCTCGAATCATCTCAGACTGGTTTCTTGAACATGATAATGAGTTCACTGTACTCAAATGGCCTCCACAGTCACCAGATCTCAATCCAATAGAGCACCTTTGGGATGTGGTGGACCGGGAGATTCGCATCATGGATGTGCAGCCGACAAATCTGCAGCAACTGCGTGATGCTATCATGTCAATATGGACCAAACTCTCTGAGGAATGTTTCCAGTACCTTGTTGAATCTATGCCACGAAAGATTAAGGCAGTTCTGAAGGCAAAAGGGGGTCCAACCCAGTACTAGCAAGGTGTACCTAATAAAGTGGCCAGTGAGTGTATGTAACTCTTCAGAAAACAAAAGCTTGAACAATATTGTAATGTATGAACTCGTGCACATCGTACCAGATGAAAACAAACCTCCTTGCGTTGGTTTAAAACTGTTGGCTTCAGCATTAGAAACATTCTCTTTTCAAACTACTCTTTGAAATGTTAATTTTTGTAGTACCTCAAGAGAAAACATGCAAAGCAGTTAGAAATCTTTTGGAAGCCACTGATCAGATTTTCCTTCTCTGTTGTTAGAATGCAGAAATTAGTGTTTTATTCTGCAAATTTTGGAGACAAATAGCATAAAAATTTGCTCAACTGCTGAAGCCCCCGTCTCCCAGACTAACTGGTGGACTGCTGAGGCCCATCTCCCAAACTAACTGGTTGTCTGGGTGACAGCTGTCAGTTTTGCCGAGTTTATTTGGGTCGCTTGATTCCGTATTACATGAATGAATTTCTGGTTGACTAGTCGATCAAATTACTGTGCTGCACTATTAATGTGTTGCACTGCACGTGTTTTTGTGTGGAAGCTGACTGAATACACATGGTCCTGGTGTGGGTTGCCAAATCATGTGGTCTAACCACCAGTAGGTGGCAGTCAAACAACGTTTCAGTAGATTAAAACACAGACCTCAGTGGACTTCCAGAGGCGCTGCTGCAGTTCACGGACAGTTCACATGAATTTGTTTTCCAAACAGATCCCTCAAAAATGAAAAGAACTGTGCAACTTAAGTTACTGAGTAGTTCTGATTTCAGTCACACCGCCTACGCTTGAAAATATTAGCAAATATGTGGCAAGAAGACGTGAATTCTGTTAGATTATGTATAATACCAGCACTCCTCTGGTGGTCTTCATCCATCCATCCATTATCCAAACTGCTTATCCTGCTCTCAGGGTCGCAGGGATGCTGGAGCCTATCCCAGCAGTCATTGGGCAGCAGGCGGGGAGACACCCTGGACAGGCCGCCAGGTCTTCCAGGATGATAATTTTCTATTAGAAAAGACGAGTCGACTCAGAAAATCATTGAAGCCCACACGCTCCCTCAAGATACAGCTAGTATCTGTATTTTGCATTGGTGCTGTGTCGACACAAAAAACACGTGTCTCGAACTTCTTATGGTACAAAGTAGATATATTTGGCTTCAAGGTCGTTTTGAATTATGGGCAGTTTTGGCAGTAAAGTAAAATTAGCAGTGTATGTGGAGTCCGGGGGGTTGATACAATTTACTAATATATAGTGTGAATGCAACGACATATCAATGTGTGTTATAATTTTAACCATGTGTTCGTGATGTCGCTGGTGTTTGTGGTATGCACTGCATATTGCACACACCTAAACCGGGGGCTCTATGGGGCTTCTGTGTTCCAGGTGGACCGCCACTTGAGGAAGCTGGACCAGGAGTTGGCCAAATTCAAGATGGAGCTGGAGGCTGACAATGCAGGCATCACTGAGATCCTGGAAAGACGTAAGTCGCTGACGTCGAAGACAAACCCACACACGCCTGCATTCATTGCAGAGTAATAAATGAGTTGTCCGTCAGCTGTATACCCATCATCATTTCAGCTCTCAACTGTTGTTTTTTAACTGTTTGAGGCAGTCGATGATCGTGAAATAGTGCTTCACTTGTCCTGGTGCAGCTCTTCAGTTTTACTACGCTGGGCACAGATATTTTGAAAATAAGAAAATATACTTGTGTCTGTGCTGGACTGTCCCTGTGATGGACTGGCGGCCTGTCCAGGGTGTCTCCCCGCCTGCCGCCCAATGACTGCTGGGATAGGCTCCAGCATCCCCGCGACCCTGAGAGCAGGATAAGCGGTTTGGATAATGGATGGATGGAAAATACACTTTAAGTTTCAAGTTTATTTGCCAGTTGCACGTATCACTTAACTTGGACTGATCCAGGAAAACAATATTCATCTTCACCGTCTCTCCTGCAGGATCTCTGGAGATGGACAGTCCTTCTCAGCCGGTCAATAACCACCATGTCCACTCACACGCCACAGCTGAGAGTAAGTATGGGGCAAGTGTGCCTCTGTCTTGAAATTCCTCACACTAATTAGGCCGTCCATGGACCTGAGCAACTCTCTGGAGTTCTTCTCTTGTCTTTCTTGGTGCTTCCTCTGTAACGTTTCTATTAATGGGAGGGTCTGGTTAGTTGTAGGTATGTTGTCAACTGTGGTAAGGTCGACATTTTTGCCTTCCTGGCTTCATTTACTCCATTTTGTTGTCATACCAAAGCTACGTTAAACTTTCCGGAGCCTTCCATTACACCACACTTGCAAGTAGTTGAATTATTCTTTCGAAAACCTGTAATTCTCTCATGCAGTAAAATTAACTTGTGTTGCATATATGTGTTTTCCTTTTCACTGAATATATAAACTTAAATTTTCACATTTCACTGTTCACTGGGGGATTGGTTGATGGATATTCACGATGCGTAGGCTGCCCACCTGCTAAGTGTTGTGGTGGGGGAAGCACTGTAGCCTTTATGGTATAACCAAGCTTTAACGGGATGCATCCTGTGGGTCTTTGCAACAGAGAGAAAATACAGTGCGCCCACACACCACACTACAGAGCATGTCCCAGAGAAGAAGTTCAAGTCAGAGGCCTTGCTCTCGACCCTCACTTCAGATGCATCCAAGGAGAACACGCCAGGTAGCAGCTAGCTGCATAACACTGCTCGCATGCGTGATTATACAGTTTTTACTCGCTGACTTCTCTGTCTTACTCACCATCTGATCTAAAGCCCTCTGACCCTGTCTTTACCCAACGTTCTCTTTAGGCTGCCGGACTAATAGTAATTCATCGTCCGCAAACAACGTCTACAATGTGAACTCCTCTCAGACGCTGACCTCGTACAGCCTCAGCTCCCTACCTGCTGGGCCGGGGGCTGGGGCGGGGGCCATTACCATGGCAGCAGCACAGGCTGTGCAGGCCACCGCACAGGTAAGGGAGGCACAGTAGCATGCACACATCCTGTTTCATCATACCTGCATTGTTTCCGGTCACCTTGATACGTATACTCCATGAGGACGTGCTGTATGTGTGCCTTTTGTGCAGATGAAGGAGGGCAGGAGGACGTCTAGTTTGAAGGCCAGCTATGAGGCCATCAAGAACAATGACTTCCAGCTGGGGAGGGAGTTCTCTCTATCAAGGGATTCCTCAGGCTACTCCTCATCCGCTCTGGCCTCTACTCTCACGCAGACCCTCACCCCCTCTGCCTCCTCTGATTCCAGAGGACGCAAGTCCAAGTAAGACAATTAACTATCTGCTGCTGCACATTATACCATGAAATCCTGTACTGTAACAGCTAATGACTGGCTCACCTGCTCTCAGTACATCTCAGTCAACTCCAACATCTTGTTCTTAGTGGAGATTTAAATACAAAGAAATGTAGGATAGTGGCAGATAGGGCTGTCAAAACTTGTCAAAAATGACGTTCGATTATTCCCTCTAAAAAATTTTTTTAAAAAAACACATAGGTTCGAACCCATTCGAATATATTTTTGCGCATTATGTCCATAAGAGGGCAAACCAACGCGGGACATAACTACTTGTATAAGAATATTTATTTCCACATAAATGTGTCTTTTACGAGATCTACAATACCTACAAAATACAAAATAAGATAATGTCCTATACCGTAAAACTTCATTTAAAGACAACATGTAGGTTCTACAATTTTTCTGTTTTCTGACCAAAATCCGGAGTATTTCCAAACAGGACTTTTTAGATTGTTCGACGTGAAAGTCACTCTCTCTGCAGCCCAGTTGGGTTGTGAACTCTCTGCCATCTTTACCACACGGTTGTTGTTGAATTATCCACTCCTTTCAGCTTGACCTGAAGTTAATTTTCAACCAGTGAAGGTGACGTTGTGCGACTCCTCTCCGTCATGCAGCATATTCAGTGCAGTGGCCAAGGTCCTCACGAGAATTCGCGAGGCAGACGGCCACAGTAGTGCTGCGCCCCCCCCCCCAAACGAATACAAACGAATATTAATTTTCACACTCGAATGTCTGTTTTTTTTTGTTGTTGTTTTTTTTTTTTTTGCTATTTTGGTTATATATTTGAATTTGGAATATTCATTGACAGCCCTAGTGGCAGATGATTTAAAAGAAAAAAATTAATTCAGGATGTTTTTTGGTAACAATTTATGCCACTGTATATTTTTTTTCCTTCTAATGTGATTTGAAAAAGTAGTTGAGGTGTATGAAATTCCTGTGAAAATGCCTATTTTTTTGGCTGAGATTTTACAGACACATTCAAGTAAGATTTAAGATTTTCTGAGCCCTTTCTTGTTTGCAGTGGTGATGGACAGGTTGACGGACGAGATTAGGCAGGAGTCTCCGTGGACGATGATGTTTGCAGATGACATTTTGATCTGTAGTGAGAGTAGGGTGCAGGTTGAGGAGAGCCTGGAGAGGTGGAGGTATGCACTGGAGAGAAGAGGAATGGAAGTCAGTAGGAGCAACACGGAATACATGTGTGTGAATGAGAGGGAGGACAGTGGAATGGTGAGCATGCAAGGAGTGGAGGTGATGGTGTATGAGTTTAAATACTTGGGGCCAACTGTACAGAGTAACGGAGTGCAGAAGAGAGGTGAAGAAGAGAGTGTAGGCAGGGTGGAGTGGGTGGAGAAGAGTGTCAGGAGTGGTTTGTGACAGAAAGGTACTAGCAAGAGTTAAAGGGAAGGTTTACAAGATGGTAGTGAGACCAGCTATGTTGTATGGTTTGGAGACTGGCACTGATGAAAAGACAGGAGGTGGAGCTGGAGGTGGCAGAGTTGAAGATGATAAGATTTTCATTGGGAGGAACGAAGAAGGACAGGATTAGGAACGAGTACATTAGAGGGACAGCTCAGATTGGATGGTTTGGAGACAAAGCAAGAGGCAAGATTGAGATGTTTTGGACATGTGTGGAGGAGAGATGCTGGGTATATTGGGAGAAGGATGCTGAATATGGAGCTGCCAGGCAAGAGGAGAAGAGGAAGGCCAAAGAGGAGGTTTATGGATGTGGTGAGGGAGGACATGCAGGTAGCTGGTGTGACAGAGGAAGTTGCAGAGGACAGGAAGAGATGGAAATGGATGATCCACTGTGGCACCCCCTAACGGGAGCACCCGAAAGTAGTAGTAGTAGTAGTAGATTCAAGTAAGATTTAAGTCGATTCTAAATTTGTCAGGTGAAACACCTTGAACATAGAATAAATCAAGATGCGTTTACCTCCGTTTCCACTGAATAGATTTTAAGGGCAATTTGATCCCCCCCCCTAGCTGCACTCAGAAGTGTGAGCTGTTCTGTTTTTTTGTTTTGTTATTTTCCCTTACAAAGACCATTTGCTTGAAAAGTTGACATAAAATCAAACGCTGGAGGGGAGCAGGTGTTAACTGAAAATACAGGCTGACATCGAGGTATTGGCCTAACAACTGACATAGGCTATTAGTGAGCTAGTTGAACTGTTACTAGCTAGTGTTGACTAATTGTATGTTGTGAATGTCTAGCTAGTAGCACCCCAGAAATTACCAAGTGGTGGTGTAGCGGAAAGTTGGCTGACAGAATATTTGTCTGGTTTACGGGTAATAACTGATTGTGTCACCACTCACACTGGCACATGTACGCTATTGTTGGTTTAACCCACAGCAGAAACAGTAGTGGCACAGCTACAGCGGTAGACAAATTGTGTACTGTTGCTACCTTCTCCATTGGTGTACAGCCCACCCACCGCTAATGTGGGGTGTTCTGGTAGCTCCGTTTGCTGGTGCCACATCACGTACTTTTAACTTCCCGGGTGTAAATGCCTCCTATGTTGACTTGTCCAAAAAATCTATTTGAGTAAATCAGATTAGGTTGCTCAGTTTTTGTTTTTTGTTTTTGTTGGGGTTTTTTTAACAGAAGAAAAGATGTTTGACGTTAACTCATTCCCTACCTTCTCCCTGCCAGGAGCAGCATTAAATCTTCAAATCATCAGTCATCTTCATCCTCATCCTCCTCATCACTGTCATCATGCTCTTCATCATCGGCCCTGGCCCAGGAGCTTTCTCAGCAGGCCTCAGTGCTGCCTGAAGCTGAGGCCAACAGCCAGGTAGACTGGACCTACGACCCCAATGAGCCCCGCTACTGCATCTGCAACCAGGTAAATGCACACACACAAGACATTTATCCATATGTAGATATGCCAACACACCTGCCGCCCAGTGACTGCTGGGATAGGCTCCAGCATCCCGCAATCCCAATTGGGATAAGCGGTTTGGATAATGGATGGATGTGCCGACACAGAGAGGGACTTCATACAAGCATGGACAGTCACATAAAACTTGTCTAAGCACACACGTACCGATGATGGGTAAAACTATGTTCACCGGGTGACTTTGAAATGTACTTACTGAGTTACTTAATCACAACTTGAATTGGTAATATACTCTCCAAGATTGAGACATTTGATTACTTTGTTACATTTAGATTGTTATGGAATATATTAAAGAACATCCAGTCAGTTAAAAATCACAGTCTCAGTGATGGTAATGTCAGGTTTGCATTTAAAAAGAAATGTCAAGACCACATTTTAGAAAAAAATAAAAACGAAAACTAACTTCTGATTTTAATGAATTCTTCAAAGGGTTCATTGTCACAACCATTTCCAACATGAACAATTTATTTTTTATATATTTTGATTAATTTAATTTAATTTTGATTAATTTAATTTATTTTTTACTTAATTTATTTTCAAACTATTTTTAGTTTTTTTATTTTTAAGTTTTTCCCTAATAATACACAAACTAATACTAATATGTGAAGGCCAGCTGGTTGTGTCAGAAATAGAACCATGACATGGCCTGCTGTATTTAGATGAGACTAACTGAAAACCAGAAGGAATAATGACATATCTAAATTCGTGGCCTTTCATTCCACAACTTCCTGTCAGCTACTTGACAGTTGTTGTCAAGGATAGCTGTATTTCAGTTTGTCGACAGTAGGTGGCATATTTCCTTGGCTTCCCACACCAGTACGGACAGGCATTTGGAAGTAATTTTTAACAAGTCAAGCAGCATTAAACTGCAACACCCGCTCATTCCTTTCTGGGTTGGTGGGGCGAGAATGGGGTGGTTTGGAAAATGGTGTCAATGGAGAGTATTTGTGAAAAATAAAGTTTGGTTGGACAAAATGGAAAACCAGAATATCTTCATTTGGATTGGTTGGGCATGTATGTAATAGTGTACCTATTACACATATGTGTAACAGGTGCAGTATTACACATGTGGAATAGTAATAGTTTACCTATTACATGTGTGTAATAGTGTACCTGTTACATGTGTAATAGTGTACCTGTTACACACACACATGTAATCATGTACCTGTTACATACACATAAGTGTACATGTTACATACATGTGTAATAGTGTACCTGTTACATACATGTGGAATAATGTACCTGTTACATACATGGCTGACTTGCCCGTCTGATCACTGTCAGGTGGTGTTGGTCAGATCTTGATGGGTATAACTTGTCAGCAGAGCAGTGTTGTGGTGTATTTCCATGTATAGATGATGTAACACATGTTCATGTTTATCCTGTGAGACGCCAAGAATTTAAGATTTGTCAAGAAATTAAAATATTTCCTAAACTATTATGTGTTTTGTTGTAGGTTTCTTATGGAGAAATGGTTGGATGTGATAATACAGATGTAAGTATCGTTTCCCCTGGTTTTCATGTAATTCAGAGCCTATCTACTGCCTTATTTCACGTTTTCCCCAAAGGTTCGAGAGTCTAACTTCGTTGTTTGTGTTCTCCTCAGTGTCCCATTGAGTGGTTCCACTACGGCTGCGTAGGCCTGACAGAAGCCCCCAAGGGGAAGTGGTATTGCCCCCAGTGCACAGCGGCCATGAAGAGGAGAGGCAGCAGGCACAAATAGAGCTCCTACCTGGTGCTCACATCAGTTCATCCTGGACCACCTTTGTGCCCCACGCATACTTATCGTACCCCAAACAAAAAAAACACAAAAAACAAAAACAAAAAAACCCCTGTAGATCCTTGCAAAGTGTATCGTTACACACATGGTTCACTTGCCCGTCTGACCAGTCCTCAAGCGGTGCTGGTCAGACTCGGATATGACGGGACGTGTTGTGTGTGTGTGTAGACATAGTGGATGCTCGGGAACGGCTCCCTGAAACCACATTTTTCACTCCCCGTAGCCTCCCTTAACGCCCCGCCTCATCCAAACATTCCTCATCGGTCCTCTTGCAGCTGGTGACCACACGCGTAAGAAGTGCTTGTCTGTAGGAAGCGCTGCCACCCGGGGGCTGTGGTCATGCAAACGCCATCGACCAGGTGTGTCACCAAACTGCAAAAGCCCAACAACCCCCCCCCTTTTACATGTTTTAATCGTATGTGGTGTGATGAAACGTCAGTGTGTAGAGCGAGGAGTCGAGATGGTTCTAGAACGTTTCCGGTGTTCAGTAAATGTTGTCTCACTGTGTGACCGAGATTCTGTCAGTCTCCTAACGAGTTTTTCAGATATGGAAGACCGATGTCATCGATAAACCGTGTGTGTGTGTGTGTGTGTGTGTGTGTGTGTGTGTGTGTGTGTGTGTGTGTGTGTGTGTGTGTGTGTGTGATTGGAAATAGGTGCTGTATATGTCACTATTCATTCTGCACTGATGGTTTGTAAGTTCAGAGATGTCAAAAAGTCCAATAAAATGGTCAAGTTCTTTTGTACCCTGGCTCCTTTAATTGCTCCAGCGCGATGATAAGTGTGACTGGTTTTGTGTGCAGTGCATACATTTGGTGGAGTTGTGTTGTTGTTTTTTTTCCTCCCGAAGACTCTGTAACACAATGCGGGTCAGGGCTCCTCCTGGCCCCGGCCGTTGCAGGGCAAACTAGATGAGGTATATGTGCGTTGTACCACAAATAACTCGAGTTGCGCCAGTCGTGTGTGTGTGTGTGTGTGTGTGTGCGCGCGTGTGCAGGCCCGCGGACGGCCGACCTCCTGCCGCGCAGGCATGCGTGCGCACTTCCAGCGCTCCGCTCAGTGTGCGGCGGGTGATCACCACATCCAGCGGAGCAACTCCGCTCTCCTCTCCTCTCCTCTCTCCCCTCCGCGGACCAGGAGCTGGTGCGGATGTGAACATGTCTTCGGCTGACACGTACAGCGAAGGGGGGAAAAAGGAAAACTCCGCTTTTTTCTTTTTTTTTTCCTCTCTCTCTCTTGGGTTTAACGCAAACCAGATGGAGTGATCCGGCTCAGGGCTACTAGACTTCTGGCTGCTCCGCCGCGGGGCTACTTGTTGATGGCAGACCTCCTCCTCCTCCTCTCTGAAGACGGGCTGCAAAAAGTTTCCCCACGCCGAGGTGGCGCGCTTCCTGTGCGCCCCAGTTGTCAGTTTTTGGGGGTAGTTTTTTGTGTTGTTTGACGGGGTCCGCTGTGCCGGGGTCGCGGTCGTGAGAGTCCCGTTGTCCCGCTTGGGTTGCGAGCGTGTCCCCCGCGACTGATGAGCCGCCAGACCCGCGGCCGCCGCAGCGCGGGACAAATGAGTGGCGCACTTTGAATTTCCACGCGTCGACTCTCACGAGCGGCGGGTTTATGTAGATTTGCTCGCGGCGATGCCGCGCGACTTTTTCCGCGGACTTCAGCGGACCGGCTGAGCGAACCCTGCGTGGTCTCCGCCAGGGATTGGAGGGATGTGAGCAAAGCCCGGATTCTCTGGAGTGGTTTCTGGCACTTCATGGTTACAACGTCCGGATTGGACCCGGGAGAGGAGTACGACCTAGTTTGGTTGGAGAGGGGGGGGGACATGTGAGAGACGGGGCATCTCCTCGTGGTATGGTTCTGGTTTTCTGCCGACTAACTTGGGACCGCAGCGGGGATGCTGTGCGGCCGCCTGTGGACGCTGCGCCGCAGATGCTGCCCCGGCTCCCTGGTGCTGTTCGGGGTGGCGGCGTGTCTCCTGTACCACACCGTGACGCTCGCCCGGAATCGGTTCAGATCGGGACGGCCCGCCGCCGCCGACCCCTGCGACACATCCGCGGCGGAGCAGCGCTCCGATGAGCCGCCTGCGGCGGATGTCGGCCGGATGGTTGCCAGCCTGCAGACTTCTCCCGGAGCGAGAGACGTGAGTGTGCTTTTCCCCGTGACACCGTGCAGCAGGCTCCGCAGAGCCGAACAGCGTGATCCGAGTTAAGGTGGCGACGTGAGCGCTTGTGTCCTTCATCTTTGGTTTACACAGGCCCATTCCGTGCAGAAAGTAAAGTTTTAGCAGCGGAGACCAGCTCACATGCACGCAGGTGAGAGGCTGCACAACACCAGTTACACACAGTAAAGATAACCAGACAACTAGTTCAACACCGTGCATCAGCTGCAGGATCCACACCGACCTGAAGTCAGTGAATGGGCGATATTGGTTGCAGCTGGTTCCGGCACCGTGGACCAGTGTTGTTTTTTCTTTGCACGCGCACTCGCACGCGCATGTTTGTGCGACTTCGTTGATTCGTTAAATTCACGTATGTGTGAATCCTGCACCTTATTTCTGGTACTGAATTAGTTGTCTAATTATCATTATTGTGTGTAAATGATGTTGAGCAGCTCCTCACGTGCGTGTATGTGAACTGGTCTCCGTTGCAAAACTTTTGTTTTTGTTTGAATGGGGGTTGACCTCCAAAGATGGAAGAACTGTAAACACGGAGGGTCACGTCGTTACGTCACTTCATCTGGACGCAACGTTTAGTGGGAGAAACGTTTCATCGCCCATCTAAGCCTCCTCCTCCTCGGTCTCTACCGGGGTGGGCAAGTGCACCCAGAGAGGGAGGGTCAGCGTGGGTGACGGGGTTTTTTGTTTTGTTTTTTTCAACCGAGCAACTCCACACCTGACCCCACTATTCAACCTGCAGAGTCTTTGCTGAGGAACCTGATTAGGAGACAAAGGTGTGTGACTGCTTGGTTGGAACAAAAACCTGCACCTACTCTGGCCCTTTCTGGATAAGACTGCCCCCCCCCCCGATCTAGAGTTACAATGGCCATGTGCACTATTCACAGAGGATTGGGGAATGGTTGCAATCACAGCATTGTAAGATGGTGACAGTATCCCCCCCCCCCGGTTCAGAGATGGTCGTTCCCTCTCACACAGATGGCCTCTCTGACCCCCCCCCCCCCGTTCAAACCAGCGTTCCCCCCTATCAAGGATGTGCACATCCTCATCCCTGAAAGAGTGGCCACTGGCCTGGTGTGTGGAGTCCTGGCCTGCAGCGCTGCAGGCCTGACGTGGTAGCTCTCCTGTGTGGTGCCATCCTCTCGGCCAGCGTCTGTTTGCAACCCTCCTGGCACTTAACAGCTACACTATATTGCTCTGTTTGTGCCGGGGGACCCGATCCTTGGGGTGGACCAACTCCTGGTGCAGCGTGTTTTGGGGTTTGAAAGCAACTGAGACGCACGTCACTTGCTTTGGGAGGGGGTCTAAGAGCACATATGTCGCCATCTTACAATGCCGTGCTGCAGTTATTCCCCAATCCTCTGTGAATAGTACACATGGCCGTCGTAACTCTACTTAATGGTCACGGTAATTTGCATATGAACCTGGTCGTTTGTTTGGGTCGTTATGTCACTATATTGTTTATAAGGGTGGGGGTACCTGCAGTCACTGTATTGTTTATAAGGGTGGTGGTACCTGCAGTCACTGTAAGGTTTATAAGGGTGGGGTACCTGCAGTCACTGTATTGTTTATAAGGGTGGGGTCCCTGCAGTCACTGTATTGTTTATAAGGGTGGGGACACCTGCAGTCACTGTATTGTTTATAAGGGTGGTGGTACCTGAAGTCACTGTAAGGTTTATAAGGGTGGGGTACCTACAGTCACTGTATTGTTTATAAGGGTGGGGTACCTGTAGTCACTGTATTGTTTATAAGGGTGGGGGTACCTGCAGTCACTGTATTGTTTATAAGGGTGGGGTCCCTGCAGCCACTGTATTGTTTATAAGGGTGGGGGTCCCTGCAGTCACTGTATTATTTATAAGGGTGGGGACACCTGCAGTCACTGTATTGTTTATAAGGGTGGGGGTCCCTGCAGTCACTATTGTTCATAAGAGTGGGGGTACCTGCAGTCAGCTGAGACTGAAGAGGCCACTTAGGTGATGATGAAACGTTTCTCTCAATAAACGTCCGGTGCAGATGAGCTGATTCCCCTTGCTGTGATTTCCTCACCTGGGTTTTTGAGCAAGCACCAAGACATTGTTTCCAAGTGTTCGGGCAACTCGAGATTCCCCTCGAGAGCAGTGGGCTCGGTTCCTCACGTCAGTCATCGGTGCAGGTCTTTGGGTTATGCAGGGGATGAAAGCCAAGCGGGTCAGGCAGGCGGTAGTGGCGGAGGATGCCGCGGGAGGGTTTAATTTCCCTACTCACATTAGCATGACAAGATGATTGACGCCTGTGAGACCCCAATAAAATGGTAAAAATTAGACCACCTATCAATATGCCCTGGGTGTTTAAAGTAACAGGCAGGCA